>NW_006399965.1:245662-247475 GCF_000299155.1 Elephantulus edwardii | reverse complement strand
AACATCAGCTACAATATCCCTAGTACCACGGCCCCTTCTAAACCCAGCCTGGACTTCTGGTAGTTCTCTGTTGATGTGCTGTTCCAGTCATTTTTAGATAATCTTCAGTAAAATCTTGCTTGCATGTGAAATCAGTGAGATTGTTCTGTAGTTTCCACATTCCACCTTTCTTTGGGATAGGAACAAATATCCATCTCTTCCAGTCAGTTGAAGATATAGTATAGGAAATGAGACTAATGAAGATATAGTATAGGAAATGAGACTAGTGGTTGCCTAACACTGAAAGTAACCTGAAGGATTCAAGGACTGGATAGAAGGATAATAATAGAACATGAAGAAAATATTGACAGTTACTAACATATTAATTATTTTTATAGTGGTGATGGTTTAACAAGGTATATAAGTATACAAAAATATATCCAACTATATACTTTAAGTATATGACATTTATTTATTAAATTGTTCTTATGTGCTGCCAAGTCACTTGCTACTCACAGTGACCCTGTGTGCAACAACCCTGAAACTTGCTGTATCTTGTGCCAACTTTACTGTCTCTGACATACCTACCCTCATTGCCCCAGTCACTGTATCAATCCATCTCATCGATGGTCTCCCTCTCTTTCCCCATCCATCCCCCCTTCCAAGCAGGATGTCCCTCTCCAAGGACCAGTCCCTCCTTGCAACATACCAAAAGTGTGTCAGATGAAGCCTCAGAATCCTTGCCTCCAAGGAGCAGCTGGCTTCACCCTCTCTAGGATGAACCTGTTTGTTTTTCTGACACTTCATGGTATATTCAACACTCATTTCCAGCACCACAGCTCAGAGGCATCAATCCTTAGTCATTGTCCAGCTCTCTGATGTACAGCAAGCAATTGCGAAGACTATGGCCTGGATCAGGCACACCTTAGTCTCTAGACTGACACTGCTGTTCTCCAGTACTCTGGAGAGGTCCCTGACAGCTGACTTTCCCAAAGCAGTTCGTCTCTTGATTTCCTGGCTGCTGTTATCAAAAGTGTTGATTGTGGAGCCAACCAAACTAAAGTTGTTAACAATTTCAGTCTCTTCACCATATGTCATGACGCTGCCAATCAGCCCAGTGGTGAGAATCTTTGTTTTCTTGATGTTGAGCTTCAATCCATTTTGAAGGCTGTAGTCCTTGATCTTCTGCAGCATGTGCTTCAGGTCCTCCTCAGTTTCAGCAAGCAGAGTTGTGTCATCTACATAATGCAGATTATTGATGAATCTCCCTCCAATCTTGATGCCACGTTCCTCTTCATAGAGTCTACCTTCTTAGATAATTTGCTCAGGACATAGATTGAACAAGTACGGAGATAGAATACATTACTGACACACTCACTTCCCAATTCCAAACCATGCGGTGCTCTTCTGCTCGGTTCACACAACAGCTTCCTGATCCAGGTATGGGTTCCTCATGAGCACAATCAAGTGCTCTTGAATTCCCATTCTTCTCAATGTCAGCCACAAGTTGTCATGATCCACACAGTCAAATGCCTTTGAATAGCCAATAAAGCATTAGTAGACATTCTTCTGGTATTCCTTACTTTCAGCCAGGATTCATCTGATGTCAGCAATGATATCCTTGGTGGCATGGTCTCTTCTAAATCCTGCTTGAACTTCTGCAATTCCCTATCTATATACTGCTCCAGCCATTTTTGAATGATCTTCAGCAGTATTTTGCTTGCATGTGATACAATGATACAGTTAGATAATTTTCACATTTAGTTGGACCACCCTTTTGAAAACCCTATGGACACTAGACAAAGAGAATAGTTATATTAAGTGTAGTGGTACA
>NW_006399965.1:235005-241887 GCF_000299155.1 Elephantulus edwardii | reverse complement strand
AATGTCACTGTGAGTCGTAGTTTACTCGCTGGCACATAACAAAAATCCATTAGCACATAAAATTTATGGTTTATTGAATTTTAAATGCCTATTTTTTTCCTTCAGAAAAACAATATGGATTATATGTATTGTTGGCTGGCTGGTCTGTCCTGAATCATGGTTAGCACATGCACAACTAAATGAAACAGAACCTGTTTCTGTGCTTTCCCCCCTTTGATTGGCTGGAGATCAGGCTATGGAGTTTTCATTGAAAGATTTTTGGTAGTAGGTTTCCAGGCTTCTCAGCCCATCTTGGTCCAGAACCTCTGCTACAATCTGTTCAGTATCATAGCGACCTACACACCTTGTTGATAGATGAATGTTGGCGGTGCATAGGTGCATTAGAAGGGAATCTAGTGGAACCAACACTGCCCTTCACGTGGATAATACTAGTGACCTGAAAACCAGTTGCCAGTAGAGTCAGTTCAGACTACAGATCTTCCTCTGTTTATCTCTATCTTTGCTTTCTAATTAAATGAATGTTGCAAATTCCTAAGTCTGAGAGCTGCATTCTGGCTGACTCTTCCCAGAAATCCATATATCTATACACAGTATTCATTTCAACTCCAAGGATAGGAGGTTTGCTTTTGATGCTCGTTTCCCCCTTTGACCTCCTTTTTCACTTTTCTTCGTCATAAATATGCTAATTCTGTCAGATGCAAGAACTTTGAAACTATATGAACCCATATACCAAGACAACATCATAAAAGGAAAGTTAACCAAAGTCGTCTTTTTGCAGAAATTATTTTTCAGGACACACCTGCTGGGAGGCTGGAAAGCATGGGCAGCAGACAGAATGACAATCACGCTTTCAGCCCTTTCCTCACCCAAACTCCTTAGATAATGTATTTACAAATTAACAGCCTCAAAGGCTAAACCTTCAACTGCCCAAACACCTTGAAGACCCTGAGCAATGCGCTCTTTAACCAGCCAATATATACTGCCAGGGGGGTCACTCTTGCGATATCAGAGAGCTAATAAGATGGAAGACGCAGACACACTGAGAATGTGATCTAATTGAAAGAGGGAGAAAGAGACTGGGTGGATTGCAATTTCTCCACCAGGAAGGTGGTCATCGATGCAACCTACTTTTAATTAAGGAAGTGTGAGAGGCTTCTTTATCACATGGGTAAACAATTTCTTAGAGTAATATAGAAGATGTCAATGATTCTTTTATGTTCAAAAAACTCTGTATTGTGCTGTAGGTCAATGAGAAGCTGCAGAAGGTGAGATCTGTTCAATACTCATTGCCTAAGGTCCGCAAAAATTTCCATAATATAAAGAAGGATCCTACAGGGAAAAAATGCTAAACTGCAGAGAGATTTTTTTTTCTTTCTACTGACTACCTCAACTCCTTTGGCAAGTCCTGCATAAGCGTTGCTAACAATACCAACAGCTAAATAGCCCTCTTAAAAAAACAAACAAATGATAACAACAAAATCCCCTGATATAATTCTTTAAAAAAAATTGATCAATCAGTCTTAACAGAGTAAAATTATATCAACTCATCATCCAATAGGGGGAAATGATGTGGATAGAATGATATTTTTAAATGCAATTATAGAACAAAGTAGCTGTTTATCTGATTGTCTTCTATCTCGAAATCTCGAACTCTTTAAATATCTGCTAGGTTCTCTGGTCCTACTTACTGGCGGGATTTCTCTTTTCACTTTACTTATATTTTTATTTTCACTGTTTTCCAAACCAATTGTTTCTAATGGTCAAATAAGTAATTAAAAAGAATGATATTTTATTTCAAACTCATAACTGTAAATTCAAGTCTTTCATCTCCTGAGTCTTGGAGGAGAGTGTGCTGTTCTTGGTAAGTAAAAATGAGAGTATAAAACAGAGACTTTACATATGGATCTCTCCTGATGGGCTGCACGGGAATCAAAATGACTACATTTGTGGAAGAAATCATCTGAGAAACTCAGTACTGGCAGTGAAAACTAGGCCAGGAGCGGACTGTGGGTCAGATCATCAATTACTCACATGCAAATTCAAATTGAGGCTGAAGAAAATGAAAATGACTCCACAAGAACCAAGATATGAGTTTGAATCTATTCCATCTAAATTTCAGGATCACCTTAGGAATAGGTTTGAGCCATTGAATACCAGTGTTTGAAGACCAGATGACTTGTGAGATGATATCATTCATGAAGAGAGCAAAAGGTCATGCAAAAACAGAGAAGAAAGAAAAAACCAAAACAGATGTAAGAAAAGACTCTGAAAATTGCACTAGAGCATTGAGAAGATGAAACAAAGGGAAAGCCTGCCTACATAAAAGATCTGAACAAAAGATTTTAAAGGGCAACTTGAGAGGACAAAGAATTATAATGGAATGTGTAAACATCTGGAATTGGAGAATAAAAAGGGAAGAACTCACTCTAAATATCTCAAGCTGAGAGAATGGAAAAACAAATTTAAACTTTGAGATGGAATATTGAAAGATGCTATAGACAATATATTGAATGACCCAGAGTGTATCAAAAGAAGATGGAGAGAATACACAGAATCACTGTACCAAAAAGAACTGTTGACACTGAAGAATTTCAGGAAGTACCATATGAGCAGGAACCAATGGTAATGAAGGAGGAAGTAGAAGTTTCATTAAAGGCATTGGAAAAAAAATAAATAATTGATGAGGTACCAACTGACTTGTTTCAGTTAACAGATAGATGTAGCCCTGGATGCATGCACCAGTTTATGCCAGAAAATTTGGAGGACAGCTATCTGGCCAATAGATTGGAAGAGGTCCATATTTGTTCCCATTCCCAAGAAAAGTGATGAAACAGAATGTGGAAACTATCAAACAATAACATTAATATAATATGAAAGCAAAACACTGCTGAAGATTATTAAAAACTGGCTAGAACAGTACATAGATAAGGAACTATCAGAAGTTGAAGCAGAATTTAGAAGAGGCCTTGGCACCAGGGATATCATTGCTGATGTCAGATGGATCCTGGTTGAAATTGGAGAAGACCAGAGAATATATCTTTAAGCTTTACTGAGTAGGCAAAGGTGTTTGACTGTGTGAATCATAACAAGTTGTGGCTGATATTGAGAAGAATGGGAATCCCAGAGCACTTAATTGTGCTCATAGGAAATCTAAGCCTGGACCAGGAGGCTGTTGTGTGAACAGAACAAGAGTACACTGCATGGTTTCAAATTAAGAAGGGGGTGCATCAGGATTATATTCTTTCTCCATATCTATTTAATCTGTATGCTGAGCAAATTATTCAAGAAGCTGAACTCTGTGAAGAGGTTGTGGCATCAGGATCAGAGAGACTCATTAATAACCCACATTATGCAGATGGTACAGCCTTGCTTGCTGAAATTGAGGAGAACTTGAGACAATTGTAGAGGATTAAGAAATGGAGCCTTTGGTACTGATTGAATCTCAATGCCAAGAAAACAAAGATTCTTACCACTGGACCTATAGGCAACCTAGTTTTGGATGGAGAAGAGATTGAAAATGTAAACAATTCCATCTTACTTGGATCCACAATCAACACCTTGTTACCAGCAGTCAGGAAATAAAGATATACTGCATTGGGAAAGTCTGCAGTTAGGGATCTCTCTAAATTATTGAAGAGTAATGAGGTCAGTTTGAGGACTAAGGTGTATCTGATTCAGACCATGATCTTTCTGATCATTTACTACATGTCTGAGAGCTGGACAATATATAGGGATGACAGAAGAAGAAATGATGCTTTTGAATTGTGGTGTTGGAGCAGAGCACTGAACATCCCATGGACTGCCAAAAAAGCAAATAAGTACATCTTGGAGAGGGTGCAGCCACAGTGCTCTTTGGGGGAAAGGATGATGAAGCTTTGACTCACATACTTCAGGCATATTGCTGTTGTTGTTGTTGCTATGTGCTGTCAAGTTGCCTGCAACCCATCGTGAACCTATGCACAGCAGCTCTGAAACCTTCTCTGTCCTGAGCCAGTCTCACTGACTCCAATACACCCACTCCCCCTCCCCCCTTCCCCAATTACTGTATCACTCCATCTCATCCAAGATCTTCCTCTCCTGTACTGTCCCTCCGTCGTTCTGAAAATAATGTCCTCGGTCCCTCCTGGGCACATGCACAAAGTATGTGAGTTGGAGCTTCAATCCTAGTGTCCAAGGAGAAACTTGGTTTCATGCTCTCCAAGACAGACTTATTTGTTTACTTGGTGGTTCATGGTATGTTCAAGACTCTTCTCCAGCCCCACCAACTCAAAGGCATTGATTCTTCTTCTGTCTCTAGCATATTTCTAGGAGGGGGTATTCCTTGATGCTTGGAAGGGCGATGGGTTGGTGTAGGAGAGGAAGATCCTCAACCAGGTGGATTGACACAGTGTTTGCTGCAATGGGCTCTACTGTGTCAAGAAGTGTGAAAATGGCACAAGATAGGACAGGGTTCAGATACCCTGTAGGATTGCTATGAGTCATATTCAACTTGACAACAGCTGCAACAACAATGAAACCCACCTTAAAAATCTGATCAATTTCAGCTCTAAATGAAGAATTATAATATTAGAGCAACAGATCCCTTTCAGTTAAGTTAAATTCCACTGCCATTAACTTATTCTAACTCTTTTTTACACCTGTCAAGTTTTTTAAGGTTGTAGATTTTTATAGCTATCTTTCTTTCACAGAGTATCTGGTAGATTCAAACCACTGACCACATGGTTAGCAGTCTAACACATTACACACTACACCACCAATACTTCTTAGATCAAGTGTAGTGCTTAAGGGAGAGGTGGTGGTGGTGGAAAGTATTCTACTTTTACATCCATTTTTACCAATGTAAACTCATTGTTTTCTTCAAAGAGGACTTGACTGTTGGCTACCTATGTGATTTCAGGGGGAGGGTCTAATACTTTTCCACAGGTGTGACTGAGGAAATTAGAGGTTGTACTTCTTGAATTCTGGTTTATTACGATTTTATTTTACTTTACTTGGATCCACAATCAACTGCTGTTGGAAGTAGCAGTGAAAAAATCAAACAATATAATGGATACAAAATCTATTGCCAAATACCTCTTTAAAATTCTAAAGAGCAAGGATGTCACTTTAAAGAATAAGTTGTGCCTGACCCAATTCATTACATTATCCATTACCTCATAGGCAGGTGAAGTTGGACAATGAATAAGAAACCTTGAAGGAACATTGATGCCTTTGAACTGTGTTGTTAATGAAGAGTTTAAAATATTCCATAGACAGCCAAAAGAACAAACAAATCTGTCTGGAGGAAGTATAACCAGAATGTTTCTTAGAAATGATGTTGTTGAAACTTAATCTTATGTACTTTGTACATACTGTCAACATGTTTAATAAATTGGATGGTCAGCAAAAAAGAGGAAGTTCCTCAAAAAAGATTAATTTGTGCAGTAGTAGCTTTATAAAAATGGACTTATCAGTTATGTTGGGCTTAAGCACAGTGTGGATTGTGAAGATGGGGAAGGAATGAGCAGGGTTGTTCTGTTGTACATGGAGTCACTATGAATCAGAGCCAATTCAATGCCATCAAATAGCAGCAATACACTGTATGCAACAATACATTCTATACAACACTGTATACAACAACATGTCTAACAACAGCAATACTATACACTGCCAGAAGAACAAGCAATCTGGATGGAAGAAAATAGCAGCCAGAATATACCTATGATCAAGAAATGAGTGCCTGAGAGCAAAACACCCAATAGTGATCAGGACAGCTGGGACTCGAGTGGTTCTCAAAGGGAAAACCAAGGCTTCCTGGTTTTCCATTCAGGTACTTTGTGGGGATTACTGCTGTTAGGCCACACTGGACCCCTTAAGCTCAAGCAGAAGGGAGTGGGATAGCTGGAGATCGAATGAGGGAGCAGAACCTGTTCTCAAAGGGAAAACCAAGAAGAAAACACAAACATACAGTTCCTTCACAAAACATTGCCATACTCTTGGCCACTATATTGTTATAATGACTTAACATCTATGAAGAAAAGACTAACATAATGTCAAGAAATCAGCAGTCTGCCTCAGTTACCATGGGGGGAAAAAAACCCTAAAAAAATAAATCAAACCTAGTGAATACCCCAGATAGAGAGAACCAGAATATACTGATGTGGAATTATTTGAACAACTGCAGGAGAGGATGCAAATGATGGAAGAAGCAATTAAGAAAGTAAATACTCCAGAAACAACAGTCCAGAAGAAATATATTGATGAAAAGCAACTTGAACAGCTATGGAATAAAATGCAAAAGATGGGAGAAAGAATTGACAGAATAGATAAATAGATACAAAAACTTAAAACATCATCACAAGACAAAGAGGGCACAGGCAACAAATACAGTATTAGAAATAACAGAAAAGAATTAAAATGCAAACCAGAATACTAAGACCAAAATTGTAGAAGTGTCCAACAAGCTCAAAAAAGTAGAACTGAAGAGATGGAACAGAGAGTCTGTGAGTTGGAAAACAAGAACCTCACTGAAAACACACTTGAAGAAAAATCAGAGATGAGACATAAAGAAATTGAAAAGCACATTAGAATTATGTGGGATGACACCAGATGGAATAACATACATATGATTGGAACTCCAGAACAGGGGAATGACAGGGAAATTACAAAGAAAACAATGAAAGAAGTACTAGAAGAAAACTTCCTAGGTAGTTTGTAGAATGGAGAAATCCATATTCAAGAACCACAGTGAACACCAAATAGACTAGACCCCAAAAGAAAAATACCCAGACAAATAATTTCAAATTCTCCAAATTAAAAGAAAAAGATAGAATTCTAAAACAGCACAAGACAAACGAAGAGTCACCTGCAAAGGGGAAACAATTAGATTAAGTTCTTTTTTTT
>NW_006399965.1:229572-233240 GCF_000299155.1 Elephantulus edwardii | reverse complement strand
TGGGATGGCATATATAGAAAGTTTAAAGATAACAATTGCCAGCCATGGATTCTGTACCCAGCAAAGCTCTCTATCAAATACTAAGGAAAAATTATATCCTTTGCAGAGAAGAAGAAACTTAAGGAATTTGTGAAAACAAAACAAAACGACAAGAAATCTTAAGTGAAGTCCTTCACACAGACATGTCAAAGGAAAGTGCATGGACCATCATAACCAGAAACAACAGAAAAAGAAGCATGGCAAAATTGCAGCAGTAAAACCTGGCCTAACAATAATGACACTTAATGTGAATGGACTAAATGCACCAATTAAGAGAAAAAGATAGCAGAATGGATTAAAAAAAAAAAACAAAAACAAAAAACACCAACACACCAAAGCCTATCAATATGTTGCCTACAAAAGACACATCTAAAAAAGGAAGAAAAAGACAAACTCAAAATCAAAGCCTGGGGGTGGAGGGAATATGAAGTAAATGGCAACCTCAGAAAAGCAGGAGTGGACATATTAATCTCTGATGAAACAGATTTGAGAAAGAAAACCATTATAAAAGATAAGGAAGAACATTACATACTCATTAAAGCCACAAAAGATCAAGAAGACATAATCTTGGTCAGCATTTATACACAAAATGATAGACCGGCAAAATACATGAAACAATGGTTAACAGACTTGAAGAAAGAAATAGACAACACCACAGTAGTGATAGGAGTGTTCAACACACCACTATCACCAAAGGATAGGTCAACAAAAACGAAATTCAACAAAGATGCAGAAGATCTAAACTACACATTCAGCCAATTTGAAAGTGTGGATGTATTCAGGGAACTGCACCCAAATAAAACTCAATTCATTTTCTTCTCAAGTGCACATGGGACATTCTCCAAAAGAGATTACATATTAGGACACAAAGCAAGCCTCAACAAATTAAACAATATTGAAAAAAGAAAAAGTATACTCTCAGATCACAATGCCATAAAAATAGAAATTAACCACAGGACCTTAAAGCTTAGAAAATCATCTATGTGGAAGTTAAGTAACTCTCTGTTAGAACGTGATTGGGTTATAAAAGGAATAAATAATGACATTAAAAAGTTCCATGAAACAAATTAAAATGAAAATACAACATACCAAAACCTCTGGGATACAGCTAAGGCATCCTCAGGGGGCAGTTCATAGCAATAGGTACACACATAAAAAAGGAAGAAAAGAAAAACCAATTATCTAAACACCTTCTTCATCTAGAGAAGGAATGACAATCTAATCCTACAGCGTCTAGAAAAAAAGAAATTAAAAGGATAAGAGCTGAAATCAATGAGATAGAAAACAGAAAAACAATTGAAACCATCAACAAGAGCAGGAGCTGTTTGTTGTTTTTTTAAAGAGTCAATAAAATTGACAAACCCCTGGTAAACTTAACAGAAAAAAAGAGAAGAAACAGATAGCTCAATTAAGAAATTATAGAAGTGACATCACAACAGGACCAGAGGAAGTGAAATCTATAATATCAGAATACTATAAAAAGCTATACCCTGATAAATTTGAAAACCTAAAGAAATGGACAAATTTCTTGAAACTTATGCCTTACTCAGATTGATAAGGACAGATATAGAACACCTGAACAGACCCAACACAAAAGAAGAAATTGAAAAGGTCATAAAAAGAATTCCCCATAAGAAAAGTCCTGGACCAGATGGCTTCACAGTTGCATTCCAACAAACATTCATAGAGGATCTATCACCAATTCTACTTAAACTATTTTAAAAAATTTGAAAAAGAAGGAACACTTCCAGAGCCTTTCTATGATGCAAGCATAACCCTAATACCCAAACCAGGCAAAGATATTACAAAAAAGGAAAACTACAGACCAATATTTCTTAAGAATATAGATGTAAAAATCCTTAACAAAATCCTAGCCAGTAGAATTCAAATGCATATAAAAAATAATTTACCAGGATCAAGTGAGATTCATAAGGGCATGCAAGGATGGTTCAATGTAATTCTCCATATTAACAAAGTAAATAATAAGAACCATATGATCTTAGCAATTGATGCACAAAAGGCATTTGACAAAATGCAACACCCCTTCCTGATAAAGACACTCAATAAAATGGAATAGACGGGAATTTCCTCAATATAGTGAAAAGTATATATGTAAAACTAAGAGTCAAAGACTAAAAACATTTTCCTTGTGAACAGGAAGGATGTTCACTATCACCACCTCTTTTTAATATTGTACTTGAAGTGCTTGCTAAGGCAGTATGACCAGAGAAGGAAATAAAAGGTAACCAGATTGGCAAAGAGATGATTAAAATATCACTATATGTGGATGATATGATAGCGTAATAGAAAATCAACAAAAAAACTATTAGAGCTAGTAGACCAATTTAATAGAGTGGCAGGATATAAGATCAATATCCAAAAATTAGAGGGATTCCTCTACAGTAACAAAGATAATTCAGAGAAGAAAACCAACAAAGCAATACAATTTACAAAAGCCAACTACAAATTGAGATACTTGGGAGTGAACCTAACTAAAGATACAAAAGACCTATACAAAGAAAACTACAGAACATTTCTGCAAGACACAATAAAAATACTAAAGAAGTGGAAAAACATGCCCTGTTCATGGATAGGAAGACTCAATATTGTGAAATTGAAAATCCTACCAAAAGCAATCTACATATTCAATGCAATCCCAATATAGATACCAAATTCATTTTTCAAGATTGACAGAGATATTGTCACGTTTATTTGGAGAGGAAAGAGACTCTGAATAAACAAAACACTTCTGAGGGGGGAGAAAAATGAAGTGAGAGGCATAGCACTCCCTGACCTCAAAACCACACGGTAGTAACCAAAACAACATGGTACTGGTACAACAGATCAGTGGAACAGAATTGAGATCCCAGAAATAGACCCATCTATCTATGATCAACTGATATTCGACAGGGAAATAAAAGTTATCAAATGGGGAAATGATAACTTCTTCAACAAATGGTGCTGGTAAAACTAGATTTCTAGATGCAGAAAGTTGAAACAGAATCCACATCTCACACCAAACACAAAAATCACCTCAAGGTGGATAAGAGACTTGGGAATAAAGTCCAAAATCATAACATTCATAAGAGACAAACTAGGATCAAGCTTAGGAGCCCTAGTCCATGGTATAAAGAGACTGCCAAATACAGCTAGAAATGTACAATCTGAAGGGGATAAAATTGACAAATGGGACCTTCTAAAGATTAAATCATGGTGCACATAAAAAACTTTTTCCAACAAGGTGAAAAGAAATCCTACTGACTGAGAACAAACATTTGGGAATACCATCTCAGACAAGTGTCTCATAACGAAAGTTTATAGAATACTCCTGGGCCTTCACAAGAGGCCAACAGACACATGAAGAAATGCTCATAATCACTGGCAATAAGAGAGATGCAAATCAAAACCACAATGTAGTAGCTGTGGTAAAGTTTAAGAGGAGAGCAAGTAATAAATGTTGGGAAGGATGTGGTGAGATAGGAATTCTTTTACATTGTTGGTGGATTGTACAATGGTACAACCACTCGCAGTTTGGAGCTTCCTTAAAAAGCTGGACATAGAAATTCCATATGAACCAGCTATTCCATTGCTTAGAATATACCCCAAGACAATGAGAACTGAGGCTCAAA
>NW_006399965.1:227292-229397 GCF_000299155.1 Elephantulus edwardii | reverse complement strand
AAAAGCATTATGCTGAGTGAACTAACTCAGTCCCACAATGACTAATACTGTATAAAACCATTATTGTAGAATGAGTATAAGGATCCAAGGTGAGGGGTAGGGTGTTAATCACAGGGTTGCACAATTTGATGGGTGGGTAGAGTGAAGGTATTGTGAAGGATCTCTTATGAAAATTATTGTATTCAATCTTTGTAAATAAATAGGAATAAAATTTTTTTAAAAATCAAGAAATGGCAAGATTTCACTTTGCTTGTTTAAGACATGTTTCAGGAGGGACACATTTCTGGAGAAAGTCACCATATTTGATAGTGCAGAGGGTCTTCAGAAAACAGGAAAAAGACCCTCAATGAGATGAGTTGACACAGTGATGCAACAATGTTCTTAAACTCAGCAAGTCCTGTGAGTATAGTCCAGGACTAGAAAACATTCTAATATGTGATACATAAGATAATTATGAGTTAAATTTAATTTGATGGCACCTAACGACAACAAAAACAACAACTTTTTTCATTTTAGGGACCTCTCAATTATGAAAGTGGAAAATGACATGTTTTTGCTTTCTTACTGGGAAAGGTCAGAAAAAGAGAAGAAGATCTTCAAGAAAATGGATTGACATAATGACTGTCACAATGAGCTCATGAAAGTCAGGAGAATGGTGCAGGATAGAGCAAGGTTCATATCTGTCATTCATAGGGTCACTATGAGTCATAATGAACTTGATGGCTCCTAGTCATTCTTGCTGCAAGGGTGAGGCCCAAGTTGTGATCTTCAAGGGTTAAGGTCATCCACGCTAAATAAATTGAAGGCCAAGGATGCAGAGATGTGGGTCCATGTGACTTCATCAGGTGCCTGTGGTTGTTGGTGGTTGCAGGCAGATCGAGTTCGGGTACTGCAAGGGTCATGGCTTAAGTCTTGGTGGGCTTATGGTGGTCTTACCAATGTTCCTGCTCTGTCACATGACTTCTGTTGTCATCAGAGCTCCTTAGCTTGAATTGCACTTTTCCTAGTCTCAAGTGATCTGTAAAGTACCCAGTAGCTTTTCCCTGCATCTCTCACTGCTGAGATCAGCCAGAATTTGTTCTGTTGCTTGCAAACACAAGCACCGATGTTCATAAATAAATATCAGCACCTCCTTTGCTCTAACTGTTGTGTAGGGTATGGAAAATTTTCCATTTATATCCCCTAAGGGAATGTTGTTGGTGAATGTTGATTGCTTTTCTTTAGTCTAAATTAATTAAATGACACAGTATCTATTGTAGCAAACAAATGGAGATCATTTCACACAGTATACTGTAAATAGTGATTATAATGTGTGATCTTTCCAGAGAAATAATAGAAAACAATGTGCTCATTCAAAGCACTCCTGTTGGAAATTGCAAGGCTGTCCTTTACATGGTAACCTGTTTCCTCCTTAGCCCCAAATACCTTGAGCGCCACGGTGATGCATGGAAACTCATGTGGGAATCAGAATGGTAAACAAAGTATGTGCATTGACCTGGTTGCATTCCGAACAGGTGGGAGAGCATGGACATTTTTGAAAAAAAGAGATGAAAAAATGGAGGCAAGCTATTGTCTCTGATATGGTTGAATTAATCTCTTTTGGTTCCAAAAGAAGCAATGTGGACTCATTTTTGAAACAACCCCGTCTATGGAGACTGCTTTTCTTTAAACTTGATCTCGCGATGGAGAAGGCTGTGCAACAATCAACCTTAACCACTTTACTACTATCTGCTTTTTTAGCCTTTGACTCAATTAAAAAATATATTGTTGTTAGGTGCTGTCGAATTGAGTAAGATTCATAGCAACCCTATTAACGACAGATCTGAATCCTGTCCTATCCTGTGCCATCTTCACACTCTCTGCAGGCTCTGACACACTTACTGCAGACACTGTGTTAATTCATCTGATTTGAGGTTCTTCTTCTCCTTCACAATTCTCCCACCTTCCCAAGTATGATGTCGCTCTTCAAAGTTTTATCATCTTACAAAAAATATCTGACAAAGTTT
Source organism: Elephantulus edwardii (assembly GCF_000299155.1). Taxonomy (NCBI): domain Eukaryota; kingdom Metazoa; phylum Chordata; class Mammalia; order Macroscelidea; family Macroscelididae; genus Elephantulus; species Elephantulus edwardii. The sequence continues at coordinate 227,391 of NW_006399965.1, read as the reverse complement.
TATTATCTTTGTCAGCAAGGAACACTCTGGCTGCACCTTCTCCGAGACAAATATATTGCACACACACACACACACACACACACACACACACACACACAC
>NW_006399965.1:221974-224890 GCF_000299155.1 Elephantulus edwardii | reverse complement strand
AAACAACAACAGTAAGGTGTGTACAAAAGTCATATCTTACTTGTGAAGGTGAGGGGACTGGGATACTTACGGTGGGAAGGGAGGAATTATGGGGTCATAGAATTTGGTTGATGGAGGGTGGGGGTGAAGGAATTAGAAAAGATCCTGTGGAGACCTGAAAAGGTGGGGTTAATAATGAGTATAAATAAATGATGATTGAGTTTATGAAAACAAAACAAAACAAAAAAACAAACAACAAACACAACACCACAATGTGGAGGAATTATCAGGACATTATTGCTGTACTCAGTTTCTCACTCACTCACTCACTCATTCACTCACTCACTCCCTTCCTCCTGTTAAATTGGAACCTACTCAGAGTTGATTCTCCATTCAGAAGGAGATTTCCCATGATTCTCTCTAGGAGCCATTGATAGATTGAAAAACCAGAGAGGTACAATCATTGACAAAGTCAGCACACTCACCTAAGGACGACACTAGAACTCCGTCATCAATTTGTACCACTATTAATATGCAGTTCACGATAACTGGCTTGTTAACATTGCTCTACATTTACTGAGAATCTATTAAACTTGAAGCAAAACCGTGTTATTTTACTTAATACGTACAACTTCATATAGTGGCTGTTTGTTATTAAGTGTCGACAACAATTCAAAGTGACCCTAAGAACAAGAAACCAGAACCTTGCCCTATCCTCTGCAATCCTCACAATTTCCGGCATGATCAAGCTCATTTTTACAGACACTGTGTCAATTAATCTACATTTGCTGTTGTTAGGTGCTATTAAGTCAAGAATGACCAATAATGACCCTGTAGTTGTTGTTGTTATGTGCAGTTGAGTCACCCGCCACTCATAGTGACCTTATGTAAAACAGCCCTAAATTCTGCCCAATCTCACCATCTCCGACACACCTAACCCCATTACCCCAGTCACTGAATCAATCCATCTCATGGAAGGTATTCCTCTTCTGTGCTGTCTCTCCACCATGATGTCCCTCTCCAAGGACTGGTCCCTCCTTGAAACATGTCCAAAATATCAGAATCCTTGTCTCCAAGGAGCAGCCCAGCTTCATCCTTTCCAGGACAAACCTGTTTGTTTTCCTAGCAGTCCATGGTATATTCAATACTCTTCTCCAACGCCACAGCTCAAAGGCATCAATTCTCCTTCTATCATTCCTGGTCATTGTCCAGCTCTCTGATGCATAGCAAGTGATTGCAAAGACCATGGCATGTATCAGGTGCACCTTAGTCTCTAGACTGACGTCTTGCACTTCAGCACTTTAGAGAGGTCTGTAATGGCAGACTTTCACATAGCAATACGTCTTTTAATTTCCTGGCTGCTGGTGCCAAGAGTGTTGACTGTGGAACCAAGAAAACTGAAACCGTGAACAATCTCAATCTCTTCACCATCCACTATGACGCTGCCAATCGGCCCAGTGGTGAGCATCTTTATGTTCTTGATATTGAGTCTCAATCCATACTGAAAACTGCAGTCCCTAACCTTCCACAGCAAGTGCTTCAGGTCCTCCTCATTTTCAGCAAGCAAGGTTGTGTCATCTGCATAACACAGATTGTAGATGATTCTTCCTCCAATCCTATGCACAACAAATCTGAACCCTCTTCTATTTTGTGCCATTCTCACAATTCCTGACACATTAGAGGCCACTGTGGAAGTCACTGTGTCAATTTGCCTGGTTGAGTGTCTTCCTCTCCTTCACTGACCCTCTGCATTTTTGAGCATAATGTCCCTTTCCAAGAAATGGCCCCTCAGAGCAACGTGCCTGAAGTTTGTGTGCCTCATCATATTTGCTTTCAAAGATCACTCCATCTGCACCCTCTCCAAGACATGTTTGTTCCTTGCCGTCCATGGGATATTCAGTCCTCTTCTCCGACATCACAGTCCAAAGACATCAGCTCTTCCGTCATCCCTATTAATTGTCCACCTCTCAGTATAGTAAGTGATCCGAAAGACTATAGCCTGAACCAGACAGATCTTATTCTTTAAACTGACGTTATTACTCCTCAACACTTTGGAGAGGTCCTTAAATGCAGACTTTCCCAGTGCAATATCTCTCCTGATTTCCTGACTGCTTGTACTAAGAGTATTAATTGTGGATCCAAGTAAGATGAAGTTGTTAACAGTTTCAGTCTTTTCTCTATCATGATGTTGACTACCATTTCAGGGGTAAAAATTTTTATTTTCTTGATTTTGAGGTGTAATCTATATTGAAGACTGTTTTCTTTGATCTTCTGCAACAAGTACTTCAAGTCCTCTTCAGTTTTAGCAAGCAAGGTTTTTTCATCTTAATAACACAGAATATTGACGTCTCCCTCCAATCCTGATGGCACATTCCTATTCATAGAGTCCAGCTTCTTGAATACTTTGCTCAACATACAGATTGAGTAGGTTTGGAGAAAGAATACAATCCTGCCGCACTCCCTTCTTAATCTTAAACCCTGTAGTATTCGTTGCTCTGTTCACACTACAGCCTCCTGATCTAGGTATAGGTTTCACATGAACACAATTAAGTGCTCTGGGATTCCCATTCTTCTCAATGTTTGCCATAACTTATTATATACAACCCACACTGTCAAATGCCTTTGCATAGTCAATAAAGCATAAACAGATATTCTTCTGGTATTCTCTACTTTTAGACAGGATCCATCTGATGTCAATAATGATATCCTTGGTGTCACATCTTCTTCTAAATCCTACTTGAACTTCTGGCAGTTTTATATCTATGTACTCTTCTAGCTAGGTTTCTTTTGTTTGTTTGGTTTGGGGTTTGTTTTGTTTTTATATTATATTGGTTTATATTACTTTTTATTACTTTAGAGAGGTCCCTAACAGCAGACTTTCCCATTGCAATACATTTTTTTATTTCTTGGCTGCTGGTGCCAAGAGTGTTGACCATG
>NW_006399965.1:218468-219614 GCF_000299155.1 Elephantulus edwardii | reverse complement strand
CATCCTTTCAATACTTTTTACTTGCTGTCCTGTTAGGTTTTGCCACTGCTACTGCAGTGGGATGATATTTTACTTTGGTTTTGATTTGTGTCACTCTCATTGCCAGTGATTTGGAGCATTTCTTCATGTGTCTGTTGGCCATGTGAATGTCTTCTATGTAAAGTCTTTCCATGACTCTTCTTGACTGCTAACAAAGTTGTTGGTGGTTCAAACTCACCCAGTGATTCCTTGAAGAAAGACTTTATAGTCTGATCCTGTAACTATTACAGCCAAAACAAAATAATTATTTATGTCATGTGGAATCTAAACCAATTCAATGGCATGCACTTGAATGTGAAAGTTTCATGAATGATTAACTGGTGTCTTTGAGAAACATCCTTATTCTCTGAGAAGGTAAAGTAACTCTTGTGATCAGATGACTCTCAAAAACTTGTGTCTAGTTTTTTCCTACTCTTTTTTCCTTATATTCATCCTCTTAATTCATCCTCATTCCACTATGTTCAGTGGAATGTGTCTGCAGCAAATGCTTTAGAGAACTTCCCTAAAGTGTTGGCACCGCAAAACTGGATCCTACTCAACACCACCATCCACTCAACTCCAGATGCTCTTAGGAGCTTAGTGTTTTAGGTTCACCTTTACTCAGCTTCTTTTGGCACCAGATATGTTTCTTTCTGAGAAACAATTGAGCATCTCTGTATCCATCTTTAATTGTTGCAACTGAAAGGTGTTGAGTCGAGTACATTCTAGCGACCCTGTGAACAACAGATCTGAACTCTTCCTATCCTGTGGTATCCTTATCATCTCTGACTGCAGAATGGATTCTGACTGGTACAGCAGAAATGAAACTGTGTTATTTTTCAGATAATTTCTAGGAACCTGTTTGGAAAAAAACTCTTTGGGATACCTTTTTGGATGTAAAATATCTTAAAGATTATACCTGAAAATAAAAGCTATCCTTCATTGGTTGAAAATTAATTTTTGGCATCTAGCTAAACAAGTTTGGACATGTTGCAAGGAGAGACATGTCTTTGAAGAGGGACATCATGCTGGGTGGAGTAGAGGGACAGCCCAGGAGGGGAGGACCCTCTATGAAGTGGATTGATTCAGTGCCTGGGGTAATTGGGATGGGTGTGTCAGAGGCAATGC
>NW_006399965.1:213895-215483 GCF_000299155.1 Elephantulus edwardii | reverse complement strand
CATTGAATGTGCAGAACTCTATCATTCTATCTCCAGCCTCATTTCTCTCACCGAGCCCGTATTTTCCAGCTACTGAACCCACCTTTTGCATTCCAGTCGCCCATTATTATTATAGGATAATATATTATTATAGGATAATATCCATATGCATACAAGGAAGTCCAGTGAATACCACTATCATTCAAATATATGCACCAACAACTAGGATCGAAGAGGAGGGAATAGAAGATTTCTACCAACTTTTGCAGTCAGAAGTTGATCAAACATTCAATCAAGATGTTTCCTCTATCATTCCTTAATCAAGTTATTTGTGTTTTCTCCTTTCCCCCCCACCTTTTGTTAAGTTTGCTAATGTTTTGTCAACTTTATTAACCCTTTCAAAAAACCAGCTCCTGGTCTTTTGATGGTTTTAATTTTTTTCTGTTTTCTCTCATTGATTTCAGCTCTTATTCTTGTAATTATTTTTTTTCTTCACGAACCTATTGGGTTATATTGTTGTTTTTTTCCATTTCATGAAGGTGTTGAGTTAGATAATTTATTTTGCTTCTTTCTTCATTTATTTGTTTATGTGTTTGCCTATTGCCATGAACTGTCCTCTGAGAACTTCCTTAGCTGTATCCCAGAGATTTTGGTACATTGTATTTCCATCGTCATTTGTTTTGAGGAACTTTTTTATTTAATTATTTTTATCTTCCATAACCTGATCATGTTCTAGCAGGGTGTTATTTAGCTTCCACATTGGTGGCTTTATGAGATTTATCCTCTTATGGTTAATTTCTAGTTTTATGGCATTGTAGTCTGAGAAAATACTTTGTATTATTTCAATGTTTTTTAATATATAAAGGCTTGCCTTTGCCCTAATATGTGATGAATTCTGGAAAATGTATTATGTGTACTTGAGGGGAAAGTGAATTGAATTTTAGCACTGGGTTGAGTTGGCTGACTGTGTAGTTTAGGTCTTCAACACCTTTGTTAACTTTCTTTTGACTTCTTTGGTGAGAGTGGTGGTTGTTTTTTTTTTTGTTTTATTTTTTAATAACTCATTTTATTAAATAACCAATTTATAAAGTCAGACTAATTCATTGACTTGATAGAAGAAACCATTTCTTTTCATTGTCCATAATATTTCCAACGGTGGTGGTGGTAGAAATGGGATTATACCAGGTGTCAGAAGTTGTCCTCCACTCCCCACTTTTTCTTTTCCAAGTCATAACAGTATGGAAAGGCAGATCTTTATATTTCAAGAAAGCTGTGTTAGTCTTTCAGCCTATCTTTGTTTAAGTGGAAGTTGTTTTATATACTACCCACTGCCTCACCCAATCTCCCCAACCAATTCTTGTGTGCCTTTCCTAGAAATTAAGTTGAGACACCCTTAATCTGAACAGTTTCTACTTAACCATGTTCTTAACTTTTAGGATTAAATATCCTGGAACAGAGAATGTGAATTATAATCAAAATCAGGTAAAGATTTTTAAGGAAGTCTTGACAGAAACCTAAGAACAACTGAATTGTACTCCAGAAAAAGTTTTAACTGTGGTTCTGAAACATTCCATAAGAAAGGGCCTCCAGGCATGAGCTCTGCACACAG
>NW_006399965.1:196822-213655 GCF_000299155.1 Elephantulus edwardii | reverse complement strand
TTTACTCTTCTGATTGGAGGGGAGGTTTGTAACCTGGATGGTTGTTGGAGAGACTTCAGGAGACTGGGTAAGGTCTTTGGCTGCTGACTGGTGATGTCGCTGAGAGCTCCCACTTCGTGCTTTGACCGTGGTGGCCAGCTCAGTCAGGGCCTCCTGATAGCGTAGGTACTCACTCTGGCCAAAGACCCCTGTCCCATAGCAGGCTGTTTCATAACCATCCAGAAGGGTATTAATGAGGGCCTTACACACACCCTTGAAAGGAGCACTGGTGTTTCGCAGGTCTAGCAAGTAGGAGCGAAAATTCTTGCCCATTAGGGAATGGGGATGCCGGCCTTCAGTATGAAATGGGATTTCAGATGCACGGATGGCGTCCAGACCTTTTATCCTGTAAAGATAGTTGTAGCAATTTTGATTTCCCTGGGCCTCTAACTGTAGCAGTCTGGCATCATCATTTGCAAGGAGCTGGGGCTCGTATTTGATATCCTGCACCCCTGGATAGTCGAATATCAATCTCCTCTTTCAGATCCTTGGGAGCATTGTGTCCCACGGGGACATGAGGTCCTCTTCTAGATTTCATTGCAAAACGCATGATTTGCCTCTTCACAAAAATAAACAAGAGGGCAAACACCAGGTTCCCGTACGCCATCACCAGCACGACATTCACTTCGGACAGCCAGTTACTGCTGCACGCCATGGCAGCCTCACCCTGCACAGACCTGCTCTGCTGTACTTCGTTACCCTGCCTCGTCAGCCAGGCTTCCGCTGAGGCAACGGTGTATGGGTTTCCTGGAGCTCCACGGCCATTTCCTTAACCGGGAAGACCAAGCCAGACCTGTCCGAGAGTGGTGTTTTAAAGTCTCCTACCACTATTGTGGTGCTGTCTATATTTTTCTTTAATTCTGCTAATAATAGTTTTATATGTTCAACAAGTCTATAAAGTGGTGTGTAGATGTTGTTCAATGTTATTTATTTTTTTATCTACTGTGCTTTTAATAATTACATAGTGCCCATCTTTATCTTTTATGGTGATTTTCATTCTGAAGTATATTTTATCAGAGTTTAGTATCACTTTTTTGTGGATGCCATTTACTTGGTGTATTTTTTCCCAGCCTTTGATTTTGAGTCTAATTTTCTCTTTGTTTATTAGATATTTCTCTTGTAGACAACATATTAATGTGGTTTGGTTTTTTATCCATTCTCTACTCTTTCTCTCTTGACTTGTGCATTTAGTCAATTCACATTAAGTGTGATTATTGACAGACCAGGCTTTATCATTGAAAGTTTGCTATGTTTCTTTGTTGGTTGTTTCTTGTTTCTATTGTCCATCCATTTTACTTTGGTTACTGTCTGAAGGACTTCCCTTAAAAGTTCTTGTAGATTTGGCCTTTTTTCACAAATTGCTTAAGTTCTTCTATGGAGAGCTTTGCTGGGTACAGGATCCTTGACTGACAATTATTTACTTTCAACTTTCTGTATATGCCATCCCATTTTCTTCTTGCTCACGTGGTTTCTGTCAAAAAGTCAGAACTTAATCTGATTGCTTTTTCTTTGTAGGTGACTCTTTGTTTTTCTCATGCTACTTTCAGTATTCTATCCTTATCTTTTATTTTGGAGAATACGTCTATGATATGCCTTGATGTTTTCCTTTTCAGTCTGGTCTATTTAGTGTTTGCTGAGCTTCCTTGATGTGGATTTCCTCATTCTTCATAATACCTTGGACATTTTCTTCTAGTATCACTTCCACAATTTTCTAAGTGATTTCTCTATCTCTCTTATATTCTGGAATTCCATTCATACTTATGTAATTCCTTTTGATGTCATCCCACATATGTCTCATCTCCAATTTTTCTTCTAGTATGTTTTTGTTGAGGCTCTTATCTTCCAGCTCACTGATTCTTTGCTCCATTTCTTTTGTTCTACATTTTTGTCCTTTAAGTGGGTTGGACACTTCTGACATTTTAGTCTTAATAATCTGGATTTCATTTTTATACCTTTCTATTATTTCTAGTACTGTGTTGGCAGTACTCTATCTTGTGATGATTCTTTTAAGTCCTTTTACCTCTTCATCTATAGTTTCATTCCTTCTTCCATTTTTTGCATTTTCTTCCATATTTGTGCAAGTTCCACATCATCAATATGTTTCTTCTGCCTTTGTCTCTGGAGCATTTCCTTTTTGGAAGGTTTTTATTGTTTTCTCCATCATTTGCACCTTCTTCTGTAGTTGTTCAAATAAATCTTTATCAATGTATTTTTTTCTGGTTCTCTACCTCTAGGTTATTCCCTTTATTTGTGGCTTCCACTGTTTCTTCCATCATTTATACTTTTATTCATAGCTATTCACTTCTTTTCAACATATATAATTTACCTTTTTGACTCTGGATTATTCATGAGTTCTTTAACATTCTCTGGGTTTTTTGGTCGAGGGGGGCAGTTTGAGAAGGCTTAATTTGTTTTTCACAGTTTTTGAAGCTGCTTTCTTGATATGATATGAGGTTTTACCTGATAAGTGTTAGATCGTTTCTATTGTGTCTGAGAAAGTTGGTGTTGGCTTTATAATGTTACTAATTGGTTGCCACGTTAAAATTTTCAGTCTATGAGGTAAGCTACTTACTCTACTGTTAAGTCCTTTCTGGAAAAATTAGCTGATAGAGGGACATATAACGCCAAGGACACCTCAGTCCCGTCTCCCCACAAGAAATGGAAAGTGGTTGCTCTGGTAACAGAGATTCACTTCCCCTCACCTTTCCAAATTATTACTACTATTATTATTATTACTAATGCTACTACTATCTATCTATGTCTCTGAATTATGAGTTGGAGGAATTCTAGAACAAATATAAGACATTTATTGTTCTTCTTGTTGTTGTTCTTGTTTATGTGCTGTTTAGTCTACTATGACTAATAGTGGCCTGAAGAATAGCAAATTTGAACCTTCCTGCTCTATCGTGCACTACCCCGTGATCTCAAACATGCTTGAGCCCCCTGTTACAGTCACTTTGTCAGTTCTTCTCCTTGAAGGTCTTTTTCTCTCTGACCCTTTACTTTTCCAGCATTGTGTCTTTTTCCCAGGACAGGCTTTTCCTGAAAACATATCTAAAGCCTGTGAAACACAGGTTTATCATCCTTGCCTCTCAGAAGTACCTAGGATGCATTTCCTCCAAGACAAATTTGTTTACTCTTTTAACTTTTCAAAATGAGATGTTCAGTATTCTTTGCCAAAATTACAATTAAAAGAACATTCTTCTATTTTTTATCCAACTTTCAGATACATGGGAAGCAAATATGAACACTCTGGCTTACATCAGGCATACCTCAGTCATCAAACTGGCATTCTTGCTCTTTAGCACTTTGGAGGGGTCTTTGACAGTATATTTTACTAGTTGTAAGAATTTTTGTTTTGGGGACTTTGAGATGCAATCCATATTGAAGGCTGTATTCTTCAATCTTTTGCAACAAATGCTTCAAGTCCTCCTCACTTTAAGCAAGCAGGATTGTGTCATCTGCATAACCCAGGTTGTTGATTAGTCTTCACCAATCTTGATGCCACATTCTTCTTCATAGAGTCCAGTTTCTTAAATAATGTGCTCAGCATACAAATTGAATAGGTATGGAGAGAGAATACAACCCAGACACACACCTTTCCTAATTTTAAACCTTGTAGTGTTCCTGTGATATTTGCAGAACAGTCTCCTAGTCTAGGTAGGTTTCACGTGAGCACAAGTAAGTGCTCTGAGATTCCCGTTCTTCTCAATGTTAGCCATAGCTCGTTTTAATCCACACAGTCCAATGTCTTTATATAGTCAATAAAGCTTAAATAGATATTCTTCTGTTATTCTTTACTTTTAACCAGGATCCATGTGATACCAGCGATGATATCCCTGGTGCCAACAGCTTCTTCTAAATCCTATTTGAACTTCTGGCAGTTCTCTATCTATGTACTGTTCTAAATGTTTTTGAATGATCTTCAGCAGTTTTTGCTTGAATGTAATAAGTAATATTGTTTGATAGTTTCCAAATTCTGTTGGATCACCTTTTTTGGAAATGGGAATAAATATGGATATCTTCCAATCCATTGGCTAGACAGCTGTCCTCCAAATTTCCTAATGTAGACTGGTGAGCATAACCAGGGCTGCATCTGTTAATCAAAACAAATCAATTGGTTTGAATGAATTGAAACAATTCATCAATTTTGCCATTCCCTTCAATGAAGCTTCTACTTCTTCATTGCCATTGTCACTTGTTCATAGGGTACTTCTTAAAATTCTTCAGTGTCAGTCAGTTCTTTTTGATACAGTGATTCTGTGTATTCCTTCCATCTTCTTTAGATGCTTCTGGGTCATTCAATATACTGCCTGTAACATCTTTCAATATTTTGACTCACAGATTAAATTTGCTTTTGAATTCTCTCAGCTTGAGAAATACACAATGAGTTTGTCCCTTTTTATTCTCCAACTCCAGCTCTCTGTATATTTTATTATAATATTTTGCTTTGTCTTCTCAAGCTGCCCTTTGAAATAATCCTTTCAGCTTTTTTACTTCAGCATATTTCACCTTTGGTTTGGCTTCCCGACATTCTAGTGCAATTTTCAAAGTGTCATCTAACATACATTTTGATTTTTTTTTTCTTTCTTTCTTGTCTTTGTAAAGTCCTTTTGCTCTGTTCGTGGATGATATCAATACTATTGCTACATGTTTATGTTTTGGTTTTATCTCTGTATCAGTCAAAGTTCTCCAAAACACTAAACCAATAGGATAGCTGCATTTTTATCTATTATTTATTATATAGAATCTATGCAGATATCTGTCATATAAATTTATCTGATACATACAGTTTATAAGTTGTCTGTAGCCGCTGGATTCTACAGAGGTTTGTTTGCTGGTTCTAGTGAGGATTAGGGTGGAATGTTGACTTGCTAATGGGTGTGAGTTAATTTGGTTCGGCCTCCTATTTAAAACACATTTGGTCAGCAGTATGGGGCTGGCATCCAGTTTGGAAGTCATCTGCAGTAACCAGATATTTTTTGGGGGGCATGGGTGGGTATCAAACATTCTTATAAGTGGTAGAGCAGTGATCTGTCTATTTGCTGTACAGAGATAACTCATGGTTGCTGTGATGCTAAACATTGTGACAGTGATGTGTCAAATGTGATAATGGTTACCCATGGTGGGCAGTGTTTGGTAGAGCTTCCCAATTCAAACAAGCTTGGAAGCAGGAGTGGCATTCACTTCAGAAATGGCTTGCCTCTGGAAACTCTATGAATGTGGGGTAATGATAAAATTTATACAAATGTTCAGGTCTTTCATTCATAAAGTCGCTCTGAGTCGTCTATGACTCGACGGCACTTAACAACAACACATGATAGCTACATATGAGCCCTCATGGTATGGTGCTTTATGTGTTATTCTTCTGAGAGGTGTCAATGGTTTGAGTTAACTAATGCTCCTCCACAGAAGTTTAGGCAGTTTCTTATGTAAAGACACAGTCTTGGAAACTCAATGAATGATCATTACATATCACTATATAATTTTTGCATATAAATGTACTTTTTAACTAATTTTTTATATTTTTTAGGACATTGTAAAATTTTATACTGGTTTGCATACAAAATTTGTATGCATTGTGTTTCACACTATCATTCTTACTCATTTTGTTTTATAAAATTAATCACCATTGATCTATGCCCATCATTACTGTCTTTCCAGATTCCTGCCAATTATATTCCATTTCCTTTACTCCCACCTCCATCCATCAAATTGTATAACCCTATGATTTTCTCCCTGGCCACCCTCATCCCTCTGCTCCTATCCTTTTTCCCCTTGGATCCCTGTACACGTTTTATTAATTATCCTTCTGTTTTTAGAATAATGATCTTATGCAGCATTTATCTTTATGATAAATGGGTTCGTTCACTGAACATAATACCATCCAGTATCTTCCAAGTTATGTTGTTGTTAGGTGATGTCAAGTTATCTGCAACTCATAGTAACCTTATGTATAACAACTCTGAAGCCTGTCCTGTCCTGAGTCAGTCTCACTGACTCACCTACATCCATTGCCCCAGTCCCTGTATCAATACATTTCATCTGAGGTCTTTCTCTCCTGTGCTTCCCCTCCATTCATCTGAGCCTAATGTTCTTCTGCAAGGATTGCTCCCTCCTGGCCATGTACCGAAAGTATGTGAGACAGAGCTTCAAAACCCTAGACTCCAAAGAGAAACTTGGTTTCCCCCTCTCTGAAACAGACCTACTTATTTTCTTGGTGGTGCATGATATTCAAAGGCACTAATTCTTCTTCTATCATCCTTAGTCATTATCCAGCTTTCTGATGCATATCAAGTAATTGTGAAGACCATGGCCTGGATCAGGTACATCTTAATCTCTAGACTGACATCGCTGCTTCTCAGTACACTGGAGAGGCCTCCAACATCAGATTTTCCCAAGGCAATTTATGTTTTGACTTCCTGACTACTGGTGCCAAGAATGTTGATTGTAGTGCTGAGCAAGATGAAGTTGCTTAAAACTCTTCTTCAATCTCTTCTCCATCCATTGTGGTGCTGCCAATTGGCCCAGTGGTGAGAATCTTTGTTTTCTTGATGTTGAGCTTTAATCCATATTGAAGACTACAGTCTTTGACCTTCTGTAGCAAGCATACAGGTTCTTCACAGTTTCAGCAAGTATTCAGTTGTGTAGTAATTTTCAAAATCATTGCTCCTGAATGCTGCTTTATATCCCATTGTGCATCACTATATTTATATTACAAAATAAATAATGAGAGAAATAGTTAGAGAGATTGAGAGAAAAAGATTGATTTAAGCAACTGGTTTCTTGAATTGTGAAGCTAATAAAATCCAAAATCCTTAGACTGGCTAGAAACTCTAAGTCTGTGTTACACAGTATTGTTGTTGATTATCGGAGAGTTGAGCACGACTCACAGCTACCCTATGAACAAAAGGCCTGAAGACTTTCTAGAACCATGGACATTTATCAAAGTTCATAGCATTTCCAGAGGGATATTGTTCAGGCAGTGGATGCCACTCTTTCTTCTACTGGAAATCTCAGTTTTTGCACTTAGGTCTTTCAACTAACTGATTGGGTGAGGCCCACCCGTATTATTGTATTTACTCAGATCAAAGTCAGCTGATTGTAAATGTTATTTATTTCCATAAAACATCTACATAGAAATATTTAGAAAAGTGTTTGACCAAATAACTGAGCCCCGTAAAGTATCCAAGTTTACACATAAACCATTATAATATCTTTTTATAGAAGTTGTGAAATGTCTTCACAAAACAATGTCTTTATTTTATGGGTTATAATTATTGTACAAATGATATTGCAACAAGAGAAGACCTTCTCAAATGGAGAAGAAAATTACTCAGCATTAAATTTCTCAACAAATCATCTGCTTTAATTTTTCCTTTCTCTTCTATGTGTACATATAATGCTTTAGATAGCAGTTACCAAAGAGAAATGCCAACAATTCAAGTATTAGTTAACATCAAGTGACATATTTTGACATATAACACCAGACTGTCCATAATAAATTTAGCCTTGCTCATCTCAACTTTGACAACATGAGAGGCCATTATTTAATTATTACCAAAAGCTGGTCTTGTTTAACTTTCAAGTTTCCACTTTGTAAGTCAAATTAGAGTTTGTGATTATGTCTAGAGTTTGACTCATCTAAAGTGTATTCAGTCTTTGGATACTGAGTTTTATTTTGGAGGCTCTTACATTCTATTTCAAGTAAGATTTGACAAATAATGTTGATGTTGGCTAGAAAAACAAAGCCACTGTTGAGTAACATCTTGAAACACTGAGTTTCTTATGTGTCACATTAATTGGCTCCAAATACAATCTTTAAATAAAGATTCACAAGTTATTTAAGAAATGCCAGAATTAGTGTAATACTATTTGTGTCCCACAGGACTGTGGAAAAGGGTACAGTGCTCATTTGGACTTTTCATTAATTCACATTTTTACATCACAGTCCTCCATACTGCTGGCAGCTGCCATGTGTTTAATGCCACTTGAGCTTTTGCCACTACAGGGATGACTTCCCTAAGGCTCTAGCATCTGAGCAGCTTTTTGCCTTCAAACCTTTTACACTTAAATTTCAAAGCATCTCCTAATAGAGAATCCAGATTCTTTCCTGATTCTGTTACATTCAGAGAGGTTCCAGAGAGGTTTTCAGATATTCACTGTGACTCATTTTAGTCTTGAAGGACTTGGTCATCTAAAGATAAGTCCAGTGGTTCATACTAAGGACCTTATTCTGCAAGCATCAGTAAACAAGATTTTAGCCCTGTGTCCTAGACTGTGTTCTCCAGAGAAGCAAAACTGGTGAAGTTTGTATGTATGTATTAGAGAGATTTCTCTCAAGAAAATCATACCATTATAGAGTCTGCCAAGTTCCATGTCTGTGAATCAGATATCAGGCTACAGGCTTTTTGTTGTTGTTGTCTTATTACGATTGCTGAGGAACTCAAGATTGGCATGCAACACAGCAGAGTGCTGGTTCAAGTACAAAGAAACAGAGGTTGGATGATAACCAGCAAGATGCAGGATCCAAATTACAGTAATAAGTTAGAGAGCTCTGGTAGAATGTTATTTATATAATACAGACTGCATTCACAGGGAACAACATTTTAATGGAGTGACAGCTCACAGCAGATTTCATCATGAAAGTGATGGTATAATTATTGTTGTTGCTATGTGCCGTCGAGTCCCTTGAGACTCATAACGACCCTATGTACAACATAACTAAGCTCTGCTCTGTCCTGTCCCAATCGCACTCTCTGACACACCCACCCTAGTTGCCCCAGTCATTGAATCAATCCTCTTCATTGAGGGTCTTCCCCTCCTGTGCTATCCCTTCACCTTCCCAAGCATGATGTCACTCTCCAAGAAACGGTCCCTTCTTACAACACGTCCAAATTATATCAGATGAAGCCTCAGAATCCTTGCCTCCAAGGAGCAGCCTGATTTAACCCTCTCCAGGATGAATCTGTTTGTTTTTCTAGTAGTCCATGGTACACTCAATACTCTTCTCCAGCACCACAGCTCAAAGGCCTCAATTCTCCTATTCTCCCTAGTAATTTTCCAACTCTCTGACACATAACAAGTGAGTGCAAAGATCATGGCCTGTATCAGATGTACCTTAGTCTCCAGAGTGACATCAATTGCTCTTCAGTACTTTGGAGATGTCCCTAACAGCAGACTTTCCCATCGCAATATATCTTTTAATTTCCTGGCTGCTGGTGCCAAGAGTGTTGACTGTGGAGCCAAGCAAACTAAAGCTGTGAACAATCTCAATCTCTTCACCATCCATCCTGATGCTGCTAATTGGTCCAGTGGTGAGAATCATTGTCTTATTGATATGGAGCCTCAATCAATATTGAAGGCTGCAGTCCTTGACTCTCTGCAGCAAGCGCTTCAGGTCCTCCTCAGTTTCAGCAAGCAAGGTTGTGTCATCTGCATAATGCAGATTGTTGATAGATCTTCCACCAATCCTGACGCCACATTTCTCCTCACAGAGCCCAGCCTCCTGGATAATCTGTTCTGCATCCAGGTTGAAAAGATATGGAAATAGGACACATCCCTGGTGTACACCCTTTCCAATTTTGAAGCATGCAGTGTTTCCTTGCTCTGTTCTGACGACTGCCTCTTGGTCTAAGTATAGGTTTCACATTAGCACAATCAAGTGTTCTGGGATTCCCATTCTTCTCAGAGTCAGGCACAGTTTGTTGTGGTCCACACAATCAAACACCTTTGCATAATCAATGAAACACAGATAGACATTCTTCTGGTATTCCCTGCTTTCAGCTAAGATCCATCTAACATTAGCTACAATATCCCTGGTACCACAACCCCTTCTGTGTAATAGAAGATCTCATTATTAGGCAACACTATATCGTTACTGTCATATAGGAGAATCATGGCCCAGCCAAGTTGACAGAAAACCTGGCCATATTACCCTCCCTGTATTAGTAGGCCTTTGGAAAACCACTTCACTATTTTCCTCTCCTCTCCTCTCCTCTCCTCTTCTCTTCTCTTCTCTTCCTACAGCTTCTTTGCTGGCTGGTCTCCTTTTATTCCCTAGATTGGACCTCTCTATCTGTCTTGTCCTGCTCTGATCCTTGACAACTGAACTTGGAGTCCCTTCATTATTCAGATTTCTTCACTGGGTTTTACCAAAACACTCACTGGCAAAAGCCCAGAGGGTGCAAGTAGAGAGACTGTGGAGTTACCTTCCCCAACTTTCTTTCTCTCTGCAGGACTGTGTTTGACAGTGGTCATCTATCTCTATGACCTCAGCTCCTATCAAATCACATCTCTCAGAAGTTTAGTTCATAGGCAGATCCCATTAACAGTTTCCTGTTTTGCCCCTTCATCAGCAGGGTGGTAAAAAATTCCCATATTGGCTAGTTCCAGAGAACTTCAATATTCCTAATTGTCCCCGGTAAGCAATTGCCACTGAATTGACTTCAAATCATGGCAGTAGGAGTGGCATCCACTTCCTAAACAACATGCGTCTGGAAACTTTATGAACTTTGATAAATGATGATAGTTATTGAAGGGCTTCAGGCCTTTTGTTCATAGCGTCACTATGAGTTGTGCTCAATGCAACAACAATCAACAACAACAACATGGCAGTAACTCATGTGTCTGAGGTCAGAGCAGAACCTGTGCCACAGGATTTTCAGTGGCTGACTCTTTTGTAAAGAATTGCATCTGAAAAGCTTTCTTTCTACAGGCCTCTGAATGAACTTGAACCACCAATCTTCCAGTTAGTAGCCCAGCACGTTAACTATTCACATCACTCTGCCCAGGCCATAGGAAGCTCTGGTGGCATATTCCATAGGAAGCTGCACTGATAACAGAAGACTATAAACTCTCTGGCAGTTTGAAACCACCAGCAGCCTTAAGGAAGAAAGATGAACAGTCTCCTCCTGTGTGATTGCTCTGTAAAGCTGATGAAGGATCAGTTAAAAACAAACAACAACACAAAAAAAACCCCGAATCAGCTCTAACCCAACAAATACAGATTTTTGAGTTTTTTATTTCTAGGCCTGGCTAAGATTTCAAAGGGCAGTGCAGGAAGACAAAGCAAAGTGTTATAGTGAAATGTGCAAAGTGCTGGAGTCAGAAAATAAAAAAGGCTGAACTCAACATTTCTTAAGCTGAAGGAATGGAAGAGTAAATTCAAGCCTCCAGTTGCAGTACTTAAGGATGCTTTGGGAGACTATTGAATGACCCAAGAAGCATTGAAAGAAGACATAAAGAATGTACATAGTCATTATATCAAAAGGAATTGCCAGACACAGAAGAAATTAATGAAGCAACATATGAGCAAGAGCCTGTGGTGATGAAAGAAGCAGCTCAAGCTGCTCTGAAAGAATTGGCAAAAAACAAGGCCCCAGGAATTGATGGCATAACAATTGACATATTTCAACAGATGCTGCCCTGGATGCATTCACCAAGTTGTTCTAAGAAATCTGGAGGATAACCACCTGGCCAACAGATTGGAAGAGTCATATTTGTTCCCATTCTTAAGAAAGGTGACCTGAACAAGTGCAAAAAATATCGAACAGTATCACATGCAAGCAAGATTCTGCTGAAAATTATCCAAAAACAACTGGAAAAGAACATTAACAGAGAACTGCCAGATGTGCAGGCTGGATTGAGAAGAGGCCATGGTACTAGAGTTCTTATTGCAAATGTTAGATGGATCTTGGCTGAAAGCAGAGAGTACCAGAGTGTTTCATTGACTATGGAAAGGCATTTGACTGTGTGGATCACAAGTATGTTAGCCACAATTGTGTGACTGACTCTGAGAAGAATGGGAATCCAGAACATTTGATTATGCTTATGTGAAACCTATACTTGAACTAGGACGCAGCCTTCAGAGCAGAACAAGGTTCTGCATTGTTCAAAATAGGAAAGGGTGTACATCAGTGAGGTGATCTATCCCCATACCTTTTCAAACTACATGCAGAACGGATCATCCGGGAGGCTGGGCTGTCTCAACAGAAATGTAAGAGGAGGGCATCAGGCTTGAAGGAAGATTCATTAACAATCTGTGTTATGCAGATGACATCAGGCTGTTTGCTGAAACTGAGGAGAACCTGAAGCACTTGGTTCAGGAGGTCAAGGACTGCAGCCTGCAATATGGATTGAAGCTCAACATCTGGATAAAAGATTCTCACAATTGGGTCAATTGGCAGCATTATGATAGATGGGGAAGAGATTGAGATTGTTAACAGTTTGAGATTGCCTGACTCCACAATCAACACTCTTGGTATCAGCAGCCAGGAAATAAAAAGACAAATTGCTTTGGGAAAGTCTTCTTTCAGGGACCTCTCCAGAACACTTAAGAACAAAGACATCAGTCTAGAGGCTAAGGTACACCTGATCCAGGCCATAGTCTTTGTAATTACTTGCTATGCCTCAGAAAGCTGGACAAAGACTAAAGATGATAGAAAGAGAATTGATGCCTTTGAGCTGTGGTGCTGAAGAAGAGTATTGAATATACCATGGACTGCCAGGAGAACAAATATGTTTATCCTAGAAAGAGTGAAACCAGGCTGCTCTTTAGAGGCAAGGAATTTCCGAGACTTTGTCTTACATACTTGGGACATGTTGCAAAGAGGGATCATTCCTTGGAGAGAGATGCCATGCTCGGAAGAGTGGAGGGATTGCAAAAGAGAGGAAGACCCTCGATGAGGTGAAAGAGAGGAAGACCCTCGATGAGGTGAATTGATTCCGTATGAGGGTGGATGTGTCAGAGACAATAAGGTTGGCACAGGATAAAGCAGGGTTCAGGGCTATTGTACATAGGGTTGCTATGAGTTTCAAGCAACTCGATGGCAGTCCTTTAAAAACACTTTCTTCAATCAAATCTTTCAAATTACCCTTCTTTTTCATTAGGGTCCCTGTTTGATGGCCTTTTCTAATCTGTAAACTGAAGGGTTGAGATTAGCTGAACTTTAAGGTTCCTGTGAGCCTCTTTTTTATTTCTGACTATGTTTGCTGATGATAGCAGGATAATTTTACAAGCACAGACTTACTCAAACTGCACTCACCTGCTTTTCTAAGGAGGTCTTGACTTTTAATGGTATTATTTTTAAAGTCAACATAAGATTATAACCATTGTTCATTATAAGAAACTACTTTTTCCAACTGTTTGTTTTGCAATTGGCAGAAGACCTGGAATCTAGTTCTTTTTATCCAGATCTTATTTTAGAACCCCAGGATTAAAATGCTTGTAATTAAGTAGGGCACCTTTTCATCTGTCAGAGTTACAAAGTCCACCTTGCCTGAGCCATGTCCCTCCTGTCCTGTCTGTGGGCTTGTCAGCCTGTCTTGCTGGATCCCATCCATTTGGTCTATCTAATTATAACCACTGGGATGTAACTGGACACCACTGGCATGCTTCCTTTTTGAGTAATCACATCAATGAGTTATATTAGCTGTCATATTAGAGTAGCTCTCTGCTAACCTCTGGTAATATGAGAACGTGCTCACCATTAGCGTTTCTTGTGCTTGGGTGATGCCATCTCCTTAATGTTTTTACTGCTTGTCCAAACTGGGATAAAATGTGAGGGAATTAACAGGAGAATACAAGCATTCCAGAGTGACCCAATAATTTATTTTCTGTAGGTTTTTTCCCCCTCTAAAACAAGAAACAATACAAAGCCTAACTAACATGTTAAGTAGAGAGCTCACAAAAGCTTAGACTGGTGATTTCCTAGGAAAGGAAGGCAAGGTTTCGGCAACACCAGTCTTTATTTATAAATAAAATAGTAGAGAGTGTGAAATATATAAAATTCTCCATCCCCATTTTCACCAGCTTTACTCTTCCCTAATGATAGTAGACCAGAATTAACTATATATGTATATATAGAATTGAGAGCTCTGGTGGCCTAGTGGTAAGGAGTTGGCTTGCAACCCATAGGCATGCAGTTTGAATCCACTAGTTGCTCTCAGGGGAAATATAAGCAATCTCTTCCTCTGAAAACTTCCTTTAAGGTCAGCCATGAGTCAGTTCCAACTTGATAATACATGCCAACACCCTATAGAATGTACATACACATGAAAACATATATTTACATCAGCATTCTCTTTTTAATCATTGGCTATACTTTACCATTCATCCAAGCTGAACAAGCCAGTAGCTGTTTCCAGCTTTTCATCTCTTCAAACATGGATTCAAGCCATTTTAGGCATGGAAGGAATATTTACACAATGCCTAGGATTGAGCTGTGTCTTTTTAAAACTGATCAAATCCACTTTGTTTCCAATACTGTGTGACTTCAATATATTTCTCGATGAATATGATTTGAAAAAAAAAACAAATACCGGTTTCATAAGTTGATGTCACCTGTCATAAATTTAAATTTAAAATCTTATTAATCTTACACTCCTGCTTCTTGGCATTGTCTTGGTCTCAGCCATATTTCTGTACTTGCCCTGAAGGCAGGAAGATGGGAAACAGGAAAATCAAACTGAGAGCATAGATGGAAAGGGCGGAGAATTTGAGGAAACCACTTTTGCATATAAATATCAAAGCCACAGTCCTGTTTACATGCACATGCTCTTTTTCTTCCTGCATGAGTCTAGCCGTACAAGGTAGGTTGTTTAGTTAACAACAACGTTGAAGAAGATAAATTAATAACTTTACCTATTTCAGTGGAAATTCAATTAATGAAATGATACATTTTAGTGGATTTTAAAAATCTTTCCTCTATTTTTTTCTCTCTTCCTGTTTCCTTTTTTCTATCTTTCTGTTTTATTCAGTAGTCAATTCTGGAATAATAATAAAAAAATCCACAAAATTATATAAACAGCACCACTAGAATTGCACTAGAATTGAACTCATTGGAAATCTATTAGCTAGATACATTCACAGTATCTACTGTACTGCACCCTATTGCAGACACCAGGAAAAGGGGTAACCCCTTTTGACATGGCCTCTTTATGTTCCATTAGTATAAATACATATACTTAATTGTTACTCTTTGGCAGCTTATGTTTGTTGCTTTTAATAGCAGTAGTGCTTCTATCACCATCACAATTGCTTCCTGACATCTCTTTCTTCATGGAAAGGCTATTGATAAATGGACAACTCTATAGGTGGTTTCTATCACAATGCAATGCCAGGGGCCATGAAATCACACAAAATATTGTCAATTTCTGTGTAAGTAAAACAACTGTAGTAATAATAAAAGATGAGTCAAATGTGCTTTCATAAAGGTTTATACTCTTGGAAATCCCAAAATGCAGTTGTACTCAGAGTATTGCTATGTATTTCAATCAATTCAAAGCAGTTGGTTGAGTTTGGGTCTAGATAGTCACTATGATAAAATACAGTCTTTATAATGAATTATTACAGAGTTGTACTGAGAAAAAGAGTAGGAAGAAGAAAGCTTTACGGTGAATTAAGTCTTTTTCTACTTGGAAGGATCTTTCTGATGATCTTTTTGACCACATCAAGCCCTAGATTGGGCTCACTTAAAATATAGGATCCCTAAAATATATATCTTGGAGAAAGTGCAGTCAGGGGCTACCTGGAGGCAAAGATGGTGAAACTTCATCTCATACTTTGCTCATCTTCCTCCCACAAAGCAGCTGGTGGATTTGAACTGTGTGCCTTCAGTATAGCAAAGCTTCTTCTTGCCACTAGGCCACTAGAGCTCCATTCATCTCATACTTTGAACATGTAGTTAGGTGAGACTATTCCTTGAAAAGAGACATCATGCTTGGAAAGATGGAGGGTTAGCAAAGGAGAGGAAGACTGCCAATGAGATAAAGTGACACAATGACTTCAGCAATGGGTTCTAGTGTGTTCAAGATGATAAGGATAGGGCACGGCTTAGGTCTGTTGTTCATAGGGTTGCTATGAGTCATACTCAACTCAAAGGCACCTAGTAACAATAACATGAGGCACAAAACCTATCATTGCACATGCCAGATGGATCTTGGCTGAGAGCACAGAATACCAAAGAGATCTTTATTTGTGTCTTATTGACTTTACAAAGACATTTGACTGTATGGATCATAACAAATTTTGGGTAATATTGAGAAGAATGGGAATCTTGGGATGCTTAATTATGCTTGAGAAATCTATACTAAGACTAAGATGCTGTTGTTGAAACGTAACAAGGGAATGGTGTATGATTTTAAATCAGGACATGTGTCAGATTTGTATCTTTAC
Source organism: Elephantulus edwardii (assembly GCF_000299155.1). NCBI lineage: Eukaryota > Metazoa > Chordata > Mammalia > Macroscelidea > Macroscelididae > Elephantulus > Elephantulus edwardii. The sequence continues at coordinate 197,439 of NW_006399965.1, read as the reverse complement.
TCCAAACCCATTCAACTCATGCTGAGATTCTATTTGAGAAACTGGGCTACATACAAAGAGGAATGTGCCATCAGGATTGGAGGAAGACTCATCAAAACTCTTCTTTATACAGATGGCACAATCTTGCTTGCTGAGAGTGACAGGACATGAGCACTTCCTGCAGAAGATGTGAGACTACAGCCTTCGGTATGGACTTCATTTCAACACAGAGAAAACAAAAACCCTCCCCAGTGGACAAATAGGCAACATCATGATAGATGGAGTAAAGACTGAAATTGTCAATGATTTCATTTTATTTGCATTCAAAATCAACACTAGTAAAGAAATCAATAGGCATGTTTTATTGGGAAAATATGCTGTCAAGGACCTCTTCAAAGTGCTAAAGCACAACACTCTCAGTTTAAAGACTCAGGTAGATGATTTGAGCCATGGTCTCTTCAATTGCTTCTTATGCGTCTCAAAGTTAGACAATGAAAAAGAAAGACTGGAAAAAAAATATCAGTGTCTTTGAATGGTGGTGTTTGTTGTTGTTGTTATGTGCCATCGAGTCATTTGCGACTCATAGTGACCCTATGTACAAGAGCCCTAAACACCGTTCTATCCTGTGCCAACCTCGC
>NW_006399965.1:192633-196132 GCF_000299155.1 Elephantulus edwardii | reverse complement strand
AGCATCTTGGATGATCTGTTCTGCATACAAATTGAAAAGGTATGGAAACAAAATACAGCCCTGACGGACCCCGTTCTGATTTTGAACCATCCAGTTTTGAATATTCCATGGGCTTCCAAAAGAACAAACAAATTTATCTTTGATAAAGCACAACCAGGCGCTCCTTACAGGTAAGGATGTTGAAACTTAGTCTCATATACTTGGAGCAAGTTATCCAGTCCTTTAGAAGAGATAGCATGCTAGGAAAAGTAGAGAGAGAAAGAGAGAAAGATCCTCAAGGCGGTGTATTGACACAGTGGCTTGGAGCATGTTGGAATTGGTTAACATGGAGAAAAGCAGGGCAAAGTTCAGAGTCAGGGTCACTATGAGTCAAAGTTGACTGAATGGCACTTATATAGTCAAGTTCAAGTCTGCTTAACCAAAACAGGTTTTAAAGTAATATTCTTATTGGTCATTAGAGTGTAACAGTATTACCACAATAATCTCTCCAAATTCATAACGCCAAAGAGTTTGAAATGGTCTGAAGAAAGCATCTGACCTAAGGAAATGGGAACTTCCCAGAACATGCATTTTTTTTCCAGGTTCTTAAGATTTCCATTGTATGAGAATCCATAGCCACCCTCAGGGATGTTTTCTGGTGTCACAGGATACTGAGGTTCATTACAATGGCCCCAACTTAAGGAAGGATTCATTTTCCACCTTGTGAGAAATAGAAGACAACTTCTTCCTGACTTGATCTTCTTTTTCTTGGTCACATAAGGAAGTCTGATATTATAATCTATAAACTCCTCTTCTGACTCAAATTTCTTGATTCCTGTTGAGTTATATGTTGGCTTCTCTTAAAAAAAAAAGTGAGCACCCGTATACTTGAAGAAGGCAGACTCGAAACCTGGAATCAATGGATGTGTGTTGAATTAATAAATGCATAAATGCGTGCACACTCTTTATAAATATCATTACCTAGGCCAAATTGTTTCATTCCCCTCAGAGCTTTTTTATTTGACTGACATCAGGCTTGGGGTAAGACTGAGAAAAACTGGATAAATTGTGTATACTGCATTGAAGCCGATGAGGGAGAGAATAATTTAAAAGCGATATATGACAGAGTATTATGGTTATCACAAGAGTCCAGAATTAAGGTTTCATAGTGGAGTGTACTCAAGGCAGTGGGTGGGGGGAGGGGGGATTGTATACCAAAGAAGGAATTTTTTCTTTTGCTTTTCAGAGAGGAGCAAACTGGGCTGGGGGTGGGGGGTGGTAGAGGAGGGCTGGGCAGGGAGAAAAGTGCAACAGTGAATGAATGGAAATCCCAAATCTCTGTAAATGTTCATTAAAACGAATAAAATTTAATAAAATGTAAGAAGTAAGAATGCACTTGTCGGTAGGAGCCATCAAGTAAACAAACTCATAAGGAGCCTCTGAAAAAGACGTGAAGCTTCCCATATCTTCTCCCGTCCTCACTAACTCTGACAGATTCGAGCCCCTTGTGACAGGTACTGTGCCTGTACATTTCACTGACGTTCTTCCTCTCTTCCGCTGACCCTCTTCTATCGGAAAGCATGATGTCTCTTCCCAAGGACTAATTCTTTCTGACAACATGCTAAAAGAAGTTTCACAATCCTTGTCCCCAAGGAGCTTTCTAGTTGCACTTTCTTTAAATATAGGATCAAAATTGAAGGAAGATTCATCAACCACCTGCCTTGTGCAAATGGCACAACCTTGCTTGCAGAAAGTGAAGACTTGAAGCACTTACTGAAAATCAAAGACTACAGCCTTGAGTATTGATTACGTCTCAACATCAAAACCCCAAAAATCCTTCCCACTGGACCAATAGGCAACATCATGATAAATTAAGACTGTATAGTGCATAAAAAAATGGGTTTCCATATCACCCTTATTAAGTGTTTATGTAAATTGGAACAAGTTGTTTTTCTTCCTTGAGCCTTTCTACATTATACAGACTAGTGAAACTTATGTCGAAGTGATTGGGAAAAAGTTGGTTTAAGTTGGAAGGAACATGAACAAATAAACACATTCTGCTTGTTTCCATGACTTCTTGAGTATTTTCATTCTTCCTAAAGATTGTGGTGGGGTCTTCTGTCTGTCTATCTCAGTGTGCATCCTTCCCTCCTTTGAAGCAACTAGAATCCAATTTTGAATGAACCTCACTCAAGACTGGTTTTCTAGCCTCTTTTGCAGCTAGATGTAGCCTTGTGAGAAAAGTTTGCCAATGAAGTATAAAAAGTCAAATGTCATTTTCCATGAATTTTTTTTTTCTCTAAAGGAGGATCAATACTCATTGCTCTTTCTTGCTCTTACCTGCTACTTAAAACAGAAATGCTACAGGTGGAGCTCCAGCTGCCATCTGTACCTCAGAAGTGAGGGCCCTCACTCAGGGGCCTGGGTGACCCCTTGAAGTTGCTCCATCAGACTTCTGTTGTAGAAATTAACATCTATCTTGTTTAAGTCATTGGTATTTGAGAAATCAATATGCAGCGAGGCCCAGAACCACTTCAAGAAGACAAAATGTGCACGAAAGTACTAACTAATAAAGAATTAGTGTCTGTTTCTTAAACACTTGTCAATTACACATCCTTTTATTTCTGTTATCATCTTGGCTTTGACTAGAATGAAAATACAGTGAAAGTTCATACTTCAGTTATGGTATCTGCATTTTCTTTTTTCTATATTTGCAATTATCCTGTGTTACAGTTCATGCTCATCTAGGTCTGCTTACTACAAGCCAAGAAACTGTCTATTTTTTCAGAATTAGTAACAATACAACTTACAAAATAATGTGGTCAATTTGGATAACATAGCACTTTAGAGTTTGAAGACCTAAATCAAAGGTAATACTTTTGTTGTTGTTATGTATCATCAAGTCAGAACCAACTCATGGCTAACTCTCCAGCAGGTTTTTAGAAGCATTAAATCGCACAAGAGGAGAGTGTCCATTTTTTCTCCTGCAGAGAAGTTGGTTAATTTAAAGCGTGAGCTTTCAGCTCGCCACAAAACTCCTTAATTCTTAGTCACCAGGAGCTTAGCAATATCATTTGTTAATTGTGTAACTCTGAACAAACAAGCCATTTAACTGCTCTGATCCTCAGTTTTATCTGCAGTGAATAGACATACTGATTACCTTGACTGATTGATTTACGGAGTTCTGGTGGCCTAGTAGGAAAGAAACGTGTTTTCAACCTAAAGGCACATGGTTCAAATTTATTAGCAGCTTCTCAGAATAAAAGCTGGGTAATCTTCTCCTGTGCAATTTATGATCTCTGGAAACTCATGGGAATGTCAGCAGTACCTACCAACAATTGACTCAAAGGCATGTAGTGGTATTTAATCAAAAGAGTGTTTTTGAAAGTGTTCTGTTAAAGGCAATGCCCACACAGCACCAATTTTGTTCTAGTAATAATTCCAATTACAAAGAAGACTCTGATGGCAAGTAGGGTTTTCTAGAAGAAATCAACTTAAAATAATTTAAAATTTAAATTTA
>NW_006399965.1:184967-192362 GCF_000299155.1 Elephantulus edwardii | reverse complement strand
TAGCATCCTTGCCTCCAAAGAACACTCTGGCTGTACCCTCTCCAAGACATAATAGTTCGTTCTCTTGGCTGTCCATAGGATAGTCAGTGCTCTTCTCCAACACCACTGCTCCAAGACATCAGTTTTCCTTCTGTCATCCTTATTCATTGTCCAGGTCTCAGATGCATATATGTCTCCTTATTTATTGACTGCTCATACCAAGGGTTTTGTTATCCCTATTCATTGTCCAGCTCTCAGTTGCATAGCAAGTGATACGAAATACCATGGCCTGAATTAGACACAAACTGAGATCATTACTCCTCAATAATTTAGAGAGGTCCCTAACTGTAGTCTTTCTCAATGCAATACACCTCCTTATTTCCTGACTGCTGGTACCAAGCAGTGGATCCTAGTAAGATGTAGTTGTTTACAGTTTCAATCTCTTCCCCACCCATTATGATGTTGCCTATTGGTCCAGTGGTAAGAATCTTTGTTTTCTTGACACTGACATGAAATCCATACATATTAAAGGCTGAATTCCTTGATCTTCTGCAACAAGTGCTTCAAGTCCTCCTCATGTTCAGCAAGTAAGGTTGTGTTATTTGCATAATGCAGGTTATTGATGAGTCTCTTTGCAATCTTGATGCCGCATTCTTCTTCATAGAGTCCAACTTCTAAGATAATTTGCTCAGCATACAGGTTGAATAGGTATGGAGAGGATACCACCCTGACACACTTTCTTAATTTTAAGCCACGCACTGTCCTTTGCTATATTCGTACAATACCCTCCTGGTCTTGGTATATGCTTCACATGAGCACAATTAAGTGCTCTAGGGCTCCCATTCTTCTACCTAGAGTGTAGGTATATTTTGTTTTGTATCTCGTATATATGAATATTTTAGTTTGCTTGGGGCAATCCTAGTTTATGCCTCCTATGCCATCAATAGTGTCTTTTTTTTTACTATCCAAACAAAGCCCTCTGGTGTAGATGATAAATATGATGTACTTAGCCTATTTTGTTGGTAAAGAGTATTGAATTCCACAGACTTTAAAAAAAACAAGTAGATCTATCTTGCAGAACATGTAACTAGGGTTATGCTTAGAGGGACAGAGATGGTAAAACTTCATCCCACTTATTTTGAGCATGTTATCAGGAGGAATCAGTCGTTAGAGAAAGATATTATGCAGGGAAAGGTAGAGGGTCTGAGAAAAGAGAGGCCGATCCACAAGGAGAAGGATGGACCCGGTGATTATAACAATAGGCTTGAGTAAGGCAGAGACGATGAGGATGGGGTAGGATGGGGAAGATTTCGTCAAAGTTCAGAGCGTCACTATGAGTGGTCGTCAGCTTGATGATTAAACATACATAACGCTAACCATTGAGTCTACTCATGACAACTCACGAAACACAGTAGAACTGGCCCATGGGAACCTCCAGGTTTGCGTTTCTAATGGAAGCAGATGACTGGTGCTTTCCTTCCAGAGTTACTGAGTGCGTTCCAACAACCCTCAGATTAGCAATTGAGCATTTGACTGCTGCACCACCAGGGTTTTAGAGGCATTTTACGGGTACTAATTGAGTAAAATGGAATGTCTTTATAAATCCTGGTGCAGGGACCATTGTTTTGTGCACAGCTTGCCCTGTTGTGAGCCTTTAAAAGAACAACTCATAATCCACGTATTCTTGAGAACAATAAACAAGGCTGGCTGATTAATGCATGCTCCTTAGAAAAGAACTGCTTTAAAATATCACTGTCTATGAACATTTAGAACAAAGGTTAGATTTTTTTTTCTTTTGTAAAGGGCCAGAATAACCTTTGTGGGCTGTACAATTTCTTCTGTGACTACCTAATTCTGTTGTTAGAGCATGAAAGCAACTATAGGAATAACACATAAAACAACTGATATGTCTGCATTCCAACAAAACTGTCTTTGTAACTGGGTTTAGTCTGTGCGCCATAGTTTGCCAAAGTCTAATCTCATGTTTTAATGGTTCTCTTTAATAACTGACTAAATTGAATCCATCTTTTCCAGTCTTCCTTTCTAATGTCAAGAGAATAAAAAGACAACAGTTGGCTGTAGTTAAATTCTAACTAATATCATGGAAAGGCACTCCCACTTCTTACCAATGAAGTTTCTAATTTTTCTGTCAACAGAGTATCCTTTGCTGTCCAATGAGTTGCAGCTCCATAGTTTAAAGAAGTGCAACGAAGATATTTCCTCTTTAAATAAGCTATCCGAAATGTGGGTACTCCGAGTGCTTTGAAATTGACAGGCAGCTAGAGTTCATTGTTTGAGCGGCTTAAAAAAAATATCATGTTTGGCTCCTAACATTTAAAACAAAGACATTTCTGGACAATGTCATTTTTCATCCTGGATTTCCTTGTGTTCTCATAAGATGCAGATGAGAGCACAAATCCACCTTTGGGAAATATATCTGAAATGCGTAACACAAGCTTGCATGTGTAAAAAAGAAATTAGAAGGAGGGGCTCCATGAGTTAGAACACAGGAGGAAAGACCATTGGCCTTTAAGTTGAAACAGAAGGAACAATAAGATATAAAGGCTGGAATAAAATTAAATGAATGTTGAAGGCATAAACAGGCACACATCAAAGCACTGGATTGTTTTCTTGCTTCACTGAGAAACGTGACAATGTAGCATGGAGCCAAGCAAGAGTGAGCACACATGTATGAGTGTATAAACAAGAATTAAAATCAGAGAGTAACAGAATGGTATAAGGTCAGGGTATTGGCCATGATAAGGGAAAAAAATATTCCAGCAAGCACATAGACAAGATGTGACATGCTATAAATGATGATGAGTTGGTGAATTCTTTGCTGTCTGACCTGGAATATCAAGCCCCTATCACAAATGAGTGGACTGTCTCTCCTGGAGAGGTAGATAAGTTGCAGCCTGGGGAAAGAGGGAAAGATAAAAGCGGGCCTAGATTTGCCTTGCAATGACAGCTGCATATTAATCTAAAGAATTTCTAAAAAATCAAAAAGACATTTTTCAGCAAAATACACCCCTAGAGCCTCAATCACAAAGCAAGGGAATAAACTTGAAACAGGATTGATTTCATCTTAAAGGGAATATTTCTTTGAAATGCTACCAACTGTAGTTGTCTTATTTGGTTTTCAATCCTAAAACAAAATTGTGCCATATTGTGTCAAATAAGAAGATAATATAACAGCTTTAAACAAATTTTGTAATTAAGGGATCAATCAAAAGTACATTAAATTTGTGTGTATTTGGGAAGTTATGCCTTTGAATATTAAGCAGCTCTAAACATCTCTCTTCATTTTTACTTTCTTTCAAGGTCTTGACTCTTAAAGGGCTGGATTTGTCTCCTAGAGATTATAGAAGAAATCCTATAAATTTTAGTTGTTTGTCAATCTCTTTAGAAAATGCTAGCACTGTCCTTACAGAATGTGAAAGTATTTTGTTAGTAAACAAATGTCTGTGAAGATTGTATCTTTGAGGAAGCTCTGGTGGCATAGATACTAGGGGATTTTTCCAAAGGCTGTGCCTCTGTGACAGTTCAAGTTCACCAGCTGCTCCATGGGAGATGATGAGCAGTGTCTTCCCATGTGATTTACAGCTTTGAAATCATAGAAAGAGAGAGACTTTAATGGGTTCCTATGAGAGTTATATAAAATGATATATATGTGATACTTGATCTAAAATCTGGCACCTAGTGAAATAAGGGCTTAATCAAGTATAGTTGTTTATATGTTGTTGTTGTTGTTGTTATGTGCCGTCGAGTCACCTGTCACTCATAGCGACCCTATGTGCAACAGCCCTAAATCCTGCTTTATTCCTTGCCAATCTTATTGTCTCCGACACGCTTAGCCCCATTACCCCAGTGACTGAATCAATCATTGAGGATCTTCCTCTCCTGTACAGTCTCTCCACCCTCCCAAGCATTACATCCCTCTCCAAGGACTGGTCCCTCCTTGCAACATGTCTGAAGTATGTCAGACGGAGCTTCAGAATCCTTGCCTCCAAGGAGCAGCCTGGTCCCAAATATTAATTAACTAAAATTGCCTGAATTACCAAGTAAGCTTGATGAATATCGAATAAAGTAACCTTTGAATTAGGTCTCTATGTAGTGCAAACTTAAATACTAACTTAAAGGTTGGAAGTTTGAATCCACCCAGTGAAACCATGGAATGGTTCTGGTCTGGTGTTCAAATTCTACAAAGATTATAGCCCAAAGGCCCCTGAGTAGTTCTACTCTGTAATAAATGCTATCAACATGACTCAAAACTGACTCAACAGCAATGAGTTTTTCTAAGATGATTTTGTTTCAACGTCAAGAGCAAAATTAAACTCCTTAACAGAAAATGGACACTACCAGGGAAGAATCAGGTATTGTTGATTCCATCTTGACGAAAATGAGCTTGAATGAAATAGAATCTGAGACGAAAGAGAGAACGAAGAGAATCAGATGACTATGTTGTTGTTAGGGGCTGTTGAGCTGCTTGTAACAAAACTATGTACAAAAGCTCTGAATCCTCCTCTATCCTGAGCCAACCTTATTGTCTCTGACACACCTACCCTCACTACCCTGGTCACTGAGACAATCCATCTCATCCAGAAGATTCCTCTCTTTTTATATTCTTCTTTTCAGAACTTTCTTCTGTTATGAGAATATTTCATTCAAGGTCTTTTTTTTAAGTTTTCAAATTTATAATGACATAAGAAAAGATGCACAAAATAAAATTAAGTGGAATAAAATGCAAATGTCCATATACAATATTATTCTAATTTTATATATTAATATTGTATATATGGAGAAATTCTGAAGCTTCATCTAACATACTTTGGACATGTTGCAAGGACGGACCAGCCCTCAGAGAGGGTCATCATGTTTGGGAGAGTGGAGGGATGGCACAGGAGAGAAAGATGCTCATGAGATGAATCAGTTCTGTGACTGGGGTGGTGGGAGTGAGTGTGTCAGAGACAGTGAGGTTGGCACAGGATAGAGCCGGGTTTAGGGCTCTTGTACATAGAAGTGACTCGACGGCACATAACAATAACAATAACAGCATGGAGAAATTAAAATAAACATATGAAATGTGAATTACACCTATTTTTTCACTCAGAACCAAAGTGTCAACACTCACTGGATGAACTGCTGATGACGAAAAATAATACCATCATTGTAGATGCACTTATATTTTTTAAATAACATTTTATTTTATTTAAAGTAAAAGTTTCAACAGTCAATTAGGGTTTTACTTAATAATTTGTCCACAAATTATTCAGTAATATTGTTTATACATTTTAGAGTTTGTCATTGTTCTAATTTATTCCTGAAACTACCTTTTACATTTTTTTAATTATACTAGTATATTTACAAAATTTGAATACATTGTTTTTCAGACCAGATTATTCCAATTTCCTTCAGTCCCCCATCTCAAAGTGATCAAAGTGTACAACCATGATTAATCCTCACACATCCTCAGTCCTTGGATCCTCATACTCATTCTACAATAATGGTTTGATACAATATTTGTTCTTGTGGGACTGAGTCAGTTCACTCAGTATACTGCTCTCCAGTCCCTCCCAAGCTAGGTAAAAATTTACAAAATCATTGCTGTAGTCTTTGGACATCTAAACTGCATTCAAACTGCCTACTTGTAAACATTTAGAAAGTAGCATTAGAGTGATTTATTTTTTTTCTATTGTGCTAGCATATAATCCATAAAAAAATTTAATTTTCTGGTTTCTTATTTGTTTGTTTAAAAAGTTACTCCCCACATAGTTTCTGGTGAAGTACTAGTGGATCTCTTACTGAAGACTAAAAAATTCACTTCAACAAATCTTTTTTAACATATACACTATAGCAGAAATGGTGATACTTATCACATGAGCAATAAATGAACCTCAGATAAACCACTCATTACTACATAGGGATAAACAGGAAGAGGGGAGTGACAGATGAACTTACCCTTCACTGGACACTGAAAGCATGTCTTAAATAAGGTTCAATGCCACTAAAGAAAGAGAAGACACAGAGAGTTATTTGAGAAGTGTTCTCTACAGTAGATAGAGAGATGAACAAGATAACAAGATGAACAGACATGGAGATGTGCAAAGGATTGCATCCATGACCATTCATAGTTTTGGTAGATGACAGTTTTACATTCTTATTATACGTGCTATAAATAGAACCATGTATATAGCAGAGCCAACAGGAGGCAATGCTTTATAATGTTCTTAATTATAATCACATACCCTAACAGAATGGCTTGTTACATCTGAAGCTTGGGACCATAGTCTTGAGGAACTTCAAGGTCAGTTTTTGTAATATAGTACACAAAGCCAATACCCTACATTCTATATTGTGATTAGTAAGTAGATCTTAAACATTTGGGTTTGTGGGGTTTTTTTTTTACTTGAAAAATAAAACTGGATTCTTTTTTTTAATGTGGAAACACTATAATCCTAGTTGGATTCTAGATTGAAATTTAACAACCCAAACCCCAAACCCCATAAAATAACAGAAAATATCATCAGAATGATAAATGCTATTTTAACCCAAGTGTATCCAAGACAAAAAGCCACAAAGGATAAAACTAACATAACATTACATTGAAAAACATTATTTATATAAAAAAAGAACATTAAAAGGAAAAACCACAAACTGAGAAACACATTTTAAAACCTATGAGTAAATTCTTGAGACTCCTTAAAAATTAACAAAAACCCCTCAAGATCATTGGCAAAAGACCCATGTAATTCACAAAAAGCAATGAATTAAAAATTAAGAAAATTTAAAATGTACTAGGTTTTGCCTGCCATGGTGACAAAGGAGGAGAAAAGGCCAAATAGATAATAGTGGTAAAGGTACAAGAGTATGATCCCAAACTGCTCGCCAGAGTGTAGATTGCTTCAAGATTTTCTGTGGGAAACATAACAAGATATAGCCTTTGACCTTAGACATTTATAAACTATTATAAAAAAATTTAAAATGTCTAGATTTAGGCTATAGTGAGCAGTAATAGGAAGAGTCAAATAATTTGTGACAAATGCATCTAATGACAATACTACGTACATATATAAAAATGTTGACTATTTGATATACAACAATGCTTTCCATTTAAATTAAAAAGGATTTGAATGATGATTACAAAATAGTATGTTCAAGATGAATGAGTTTGAAAATAAACACTATAGTGAGAGTCTAAGAAGATGCACAGCAGCATGTGAACAATATTTCCTTTTTACTTCTTTGCCATTTCTATAACATGTGTATATATGAGCTGTAAATTTTGTTTTCTTTGAATAAAGGTTAACAGAATTTTAGTTCAGTAGAAAAATCTTTCAATGTCTTAAATTTGAGCTTAACTTTGATAGTAATCACTTCTAAATGTTTTTGTCTGTTTATTTTTGTTATTTTAAAATT
>NW_006399965.1:181468-183022 GCF_000299155.1 Elephantulus edwardii | reverse complement strand
GTTTCGCATTAGCACAATTAAATGTTCTGGGATTCCCATTCTTCTCAGAGTCAGCCACAGTTTGTTATGATCCACACAGTCAAAGGCCTTTGCATAATCAATGAATATGTATGCCTTTTATTTCCTTCTTTTGTTGTATTTCCTTAGTAAGTGGTGACAGTAGGTATCCTTGTCTGGTCCCTGTTTGAAAGGAAAATGCTTTTGATCTTTCACCATTGAGAATAATGATTGGTTTTGCTTATATACTTTACACTATATTGAGAAAATTCCCTTCTGTTCCAATTTTGCTGAATGTCTTAATGAGGAAGGGGTGTTGGATTTTGTCAAATGCCTTTTCTGCATCAATTGCTAAGACCATATTGTTCTTATTATTTACTTGTTAATTGGTGAATTATGTTTATTGTTTTCCTTATGTTGAATCATCCCTGCATACCTGTTATGAATGCCACTTGGTCATGGTGAATTATTTTTTTGATGTGCTTTTGGCTTTTGTTAAGGATATTTTCATCTATATTCATGAGAGATACTGGTTTGTAATTTTCTTTCTTGGTAATATTTTCCCCTTGTTTTGGTATTAGAGCTATGTTTGTTTCAGAGAATGACTCTGGCACTCTTCCTTCTTTTTCAATTTTTTAAAATGGAAGTCCTTGGAAAGGGACTTCATGTTTGGCAGAGTGGAGGGGCGGCGAAGGAGATCCATTTGGTGAGATGGATCAATTCTGTGACTGGAGTGGTGGGAATAAGTGTGTTTGAGATGGCTAGGTTGGCACAGGATAGAACAGCATTTAGAGCTCTTGCACATAAGGTCGCTATGAGTCACAAGCGACTCGATGGCCCATAACAACAACAGTATTGGTGACGAATCCTCTCTGAATGTTTGGTAGAATTCAGCTGCGAAGCCATCTGGTCCAGTACTTTTCTTAAAGGGAAGTCTTTTTATGACCCTTTCAATTTCTTCTTTTGTGATGGATCTGTTCACGTGTTGTAAATCTCTCCTTGTCAATCTGGATAGGATATGAGTTTTACAGAACTTGTCTTTTCTCTCTCTCTCTACTAATAGTTTGTCAATTTTATTGACTCTTTAAAAATAATATCCTGATCTTATTGATGATTTTAAGTGTTTTTCTCTTTTCTATCTCATTTATTTCAGCTCTTTTCCTGATAATTCCTTTCCTTCTAGAGGCTGTAGTATTAGATTGCTATTCCTTTTATATTTGTTGAAGGTGTTGAGTTAGTCCATTGATTTTTTTTCTTTCTTCCTTTTTAATGTGTGTGCCTATTGCTATGAACTGCCTCCTGAGAACTGACTTCGCTGTCTCCCAAAAGTTTTTGTATGTTGTACTTTCATTTTAATTTTTGAGAAATTTTATGCCATTTTTTATTCCTTTTATAACTCAATCATGTTCTAGCAGAGAGTTATTTAACTTTTAATTTCTACTTTTACAACATTGTGATCTGAGAAGATACTTTGTATGATTTCAGTATTTTTTAAGTTGCTTCCTAATACTTGATTAGTTATGGAGAATGTATCCTGAGCATTTGAAAAGAAAGTTA
>NW_006399965.1:168607-180268 GCF_000299155.1 Elephantulus edwardii | reverse complement strand
CTACTCTAAAGGGCCCCTTTGGCAGTAGGAAACACATAGACTATTATGGAGATTGATTTTGGAATTTAGATGCACTCTTATTGATTGTGCTTGCCAGTCTTTGATTTTGAGTCTCTCTTTTCCTTCCTTTTTTAGGTATGTTTCTTATAGGCAACACATTGATGGGCTTTGCTTTTATCCATTCTGCTACTCTTTTTCCCTTAATTTCTTCCTTTAGTCCACTCACATGAAGTGTTATTATTTTCATACCAGGTTTTACTTTTGCCATTTTTCAATGTTAATTTTTCTGATGTTTCTGGTTACTATGGTCCATATGTACTTTCTTTTGGTGTCTCTGTGTGAAGGATTTCATTTAAAATTTTTTGTAGTTTTGGTGTTGTTTTCATAAATTCCCTAAGTTCTTTCTTTTCTCCAAAGGATCTAATTTCTCCTTCACATCTGATGGAGAGCTTTGCTGGATATAGGATCCTTGGCTGGCAATGTTTTCTTTCAACTTTCTGTACATGCCATCCCAGTGTCTTCTAGCTCACATTGTTTCTGCTGAGAAGTCAGCACTTAATCTAATTGTTTCCTCTTTGTAGGTGATGCTTTTTGCCCTCCATTGTGCTTTTAGAATTCTATCCTTATTTTTCATTTTGGAGAATTTGGCTATGATATATCTTGATGTTTTTATTTTGAGTCTAGTCTATATGGTTTTTATTGTACTTCTTAAATGTGGATTTCCTTGTTCTTCAAAATTCCTGGGAAGCTTTCTTCTAGTACATCTTCCACAATTTTCTCAGTGATTTAGCTGTCACTCCACTGTGCTGGATTTCCAGTCATATGCATGTTATTGCATTTGATGTCATCCCACATGATTCTAATATTTCCTTCATTTTCTTTACGTCTCATCACTGATTTTTCTTCCAGTATGTTTTCAGTGAGGCACTTGTCTTCCAACTCATTGACTCTCTGTTCATCCGTTCTGTTCTACTTTTTTGTGCCATGAGCATTTTGGACACTTCTACCATTTCGATGTTAATATTCTGGATTGTAATTTCATGTTATTTCTAGTACTATGTTGTCTGTACCCTCTTTGTCTTCTGAGGATTTTTTAGGACTTATACCTCTTTATTTATACTATCAAATCTTTCTTCTATCTTTTGCATTTTTTCCATAGTTGTTCAAGTTGCTTTTCATCAATATATTTCTTCTGGACTCCTGTCTCTGGGGTATTTGCTTTCTTAATTGTTTCCTCAATCTTTTGCACTTTCTTCTGTACTGTTCAAGTTGTTCCTCATCAATATAGTTCCTCTGAACTGGTGTCTCTGGTGTATTTGCTTTCTTAATTGATTCTTTCATCATTTGCATCTTCTTCTATAGCTGTTTAAATAACTCCACAGCAACATATTTTTTCTGGTTCTTTCTGGGGTTTTCATTGGGTCTGCTTTGTTAGGAGAAGGGTTATTTTGTTTTTTCATAACTGGGACAGACCAATGCTTTCTTGACATTACATGAAGTATTTTCTTAGTAGATTTTAGGCTGTTGTAACTATTTAGTGACCAAGAGTATGGCAATGATCTGTGAAGGACCTACATATTTGTTCCTTCTTCTTGAGTATCAATGCAGTGCCCCCCCCCAAAAGGACCCGCATGGGAAACCAACAAGCCTTGGTTTTTTCCTTCCAGAATTGGCTCCTCCTCCTTACTCAAGCTGCTCCAGCTGTTTCGCTCCCCTCCACCTGAGCGTTAAGTGGTCCCACATAGCTTAGGAAAATAGCAGTGATCTCTCCAAAGTACCTAGTTAATCAACTGGAACAGATCCATGGCTGTTAACTACACAGCCTCTAAGTGTTTTAAATGCACCATCTCAAAATTAAAGTTCATATTGTTTGAAACAATTTTGGTGTGAAAATCAAATGGTCACAGAAGTGACAAAGCAAACAGGCATAAAATATGAAGAAAACAAGTGACAAAATAACTACAAACTTTGTCCTTCTGGTCATTATAGTACAATAAACAATTAACCATAAGGCATTTTTTCTTTTAGTCTTCAAACAGCAAACAATACACTTTTCTAACAACATAACCATGATTAATTTATAAAAATTGGCATTTACGATTTACCTCAAAATATTTCCCTGTAGTGGGAAACTTAGCATTACAGAATTTCAAGATTAACAAGTTTTAAAAATCCATTTTGTTGCCTTTATAAAACAAAACAGGAGCTAACATTTGGTCAAAATCTGTTCACACATCAGATCTATTGTTATATTATTTCCATTGAATATAATCTGATTTAATTTAATGATTCTTCCTTTTCGTGTGATTTCAAACTCAGCAACATCTTCCAAGACCATATTGAAAAAGTCATAAAAACCTAGAAGTATTTCAACCATTTATCACTCCTCATCATGATGTGAATCCTTGGTCCTATACACTTGTCCACAAGTTCTAGTGGCAGTAATTTCCACAGGTCATTGGTAGCAGTAAACACCGTGGCTCAGGATCTTAAACATTTCCAAGCTGCCATGAAGGCACGTCTATTGCTCTCTACCTGTCTGGAACAAAGAATGAAGAAAATCAAAGATGTAGTAAAACAATTGGTTCAAAGAAATAAAGGATCATACACACTTCAAACTCCACAACCCTACAAGAACTAGATGATACCCAGCTGCACTATTCCTACCTACTTAAAGAATTATAGTAGCTGATTCTGAATATTGTTTTTGTTGTCAGCTGCTGTTCTAAACAGAGTGGGATAAAAAAGAAGAGTAAAACTCAAAACTAAAAAAGGCCAGGCTTGCTGGTCCAAAATGAAAATGATAGGATCCCTACGACTTTCACCTTAGTCACTCTTGAACCTGGGACAAAACTCATCTCCAAGGCTCACCTTTCAGTCAGACAGGCTACAAGATAACCAGTAACATCAGGGAGGCAGCCACTCCTTCAAATAACCAACCATGCGAGGTCAAAAGAACAGCATTTGCTAAAGGATAAATCCGGAAAAGCAGGTAAAGGTAGGTGAGAAGGGTTGATGAGAATGAGAATTACAGGGAGGAAGTGGGGAAAGTTGTGATTATAGTCTGGGGGTTGTAATTAATATTACAAAACAAAATGTGTACAAATGATTGAGAAACCAATTCACTCTGTCAATTCAAATAATATTACAAATAAGCAATTGTTTTTTTTTTTTAAATTAAAAGTAGTATGTTAGGCATCAGAGTAGCAACGTTTGACCTCCAATAACTTTAAAGGGAGGAGAATTCCCATCAAGAGTGTCAACAGCAAAAGGCTGATTCCTATCAGGTCAGACACGCTGCTCACCCCAGTGATTCATACCCTCTTATCCCAATTCCAGCATCAAGAACTCCTCCTGCAGCAGAATTCACATACTCATGATTATGGACTTGTTAGGGAAGAGTGATTGTTCCACACTGTAGAGTCAGGACTGACCAGCAGCTGATCTTCCCGCAGGGTTTCAGAAGCACATAATTAATTGCATGGGAGGAGATTGCTCATCTTTCTTCTGTGAAGCAACTGGTAGCTTTGAATTATAGTACATTGCATGTCAGGAAACACTCAGGACACAATTCCTCAATCAGAACAACCTCTCCTCAGACATGCTTGCATGCAGGCCTCTCTGACCCTTGGTTTCTTGGCCTTGGCCTCCATCTACTGGGCAAAGTATTCTGAGAACACTTCTGTTTTTTCTACTAAAAATGAACCATCCTTACTCTGCCAGTAAGACTAGGCCAAAAAGGGCTCATTTCTCATTTCAATGTGTGCGTCAGCAGATCTTGTTTGATATTTTTTTTTAAAATCATTGCTTATATTCAAAATAACCAAGGCTAAATCGTGGCACAGAGATTAAAGTACTTGACTGACAACTGAAAGATTGAACCCGCCGGTGGTTCCAGGTCAAAGAGATGTCTCAGTAAGCTTCTGAAAAGCACGAAGCCTTGGAAACCCTACAGGGCAGGTTCTGTCTTGTCCTGTGAGATCGCCTATGAGTTAGAATCAACTCGGCAGCAGTGGCTTTAAGGCTGATTCTTTCCATTTAGTGTCACTGGAAAATGTGTTCCACCTGCCTTATGGAGCTGTGGGGAAAGGAGAGAAGAAACATGTCTCTGTCACATAGTTCTCAGAGTGTGCTTCCTAAATCCGCAGCACCAACATCATCTGGAGGTTTGTTAGAAATGTAAGTTCTTGGGTTCCCATGCCAGATCTACCCAAGTCAGAAGGTGGCTGTTAATGTGCCATGAGTCAGTTATGACTTATAGAGATCTTATGAACCACAGATCCGAACCATGTCCTAGCCTGTACCATCCTAATTATCTTTGACATACTTGAGCCCATTCCTGTCATTACTACATCTGATTGAAGATCTTCCTCTTTTCATTACCCTCTGCCTCTCAAAGCATAATGCCCCTTTTCAAAGAACAGGCTCTCCTAACCACATTCTCAAAGTAGGTAAGAAGTTTACCTTACTTCCGTCATCCTTCTTGCAGAAGAATTGTATTTTAATAGACATTCCTAGGAGACTTGGGGTCAAGGGTGACAAAGATTGCTATGAATAATATTCTACTTGAGGGTATCTAACAACAAAAAACAACAGCAAGGAATTATGATGAGTGTTAAAGCTTGAGAATCACCGTTACCTAACTCTAGCCCTCTTATCTTCAAAACAACAATTGCGAGTTTCACACTTATTGTTTGTTCTGCCTTTTTCAATTGATGATCAATTAACATCAGGAGAGGAACTGAGAGGGCAGGGGTGAGAAGTCTACCAGTAAATGTTAAAATTGTTTCCCTGTAGAACCCATTCTTACCTTTAAGTTTTTCCAAAACGTAGTACAAAGCCTGTTCTATCCATTCCTGACAACAGCATGGAAGCCTTTTAATTAGTCCACCCAGGAGGAAATAGAGATGTGCTCGTTAAGTAATTGCTCTGATTACCAGTGGGCAGAGGTGTGCATTGTTTTCTGATGCATTTGTTGGGAGTGAGCAGCTTTATCAAACTGAAGGCTTCTTACACAGGATGTTAACATAAAAGGACTCCAACAAGCCGTGTTGGGGAGAGGGAGACAGCCTTGATGGCAGGAACAGACACAAAGCCAATACACACACCAACACGCACACTCACAACGCCAGTTCACACTGTGCAGGCTGATCAACAGCCTGGATCCTGGCAAAGTGAGCATCAATATTCCTGGCAGTCCCAGAAAGTTCCAAGGAACTATCGAAGCTTCATACCTTCCTTCTAATTCTCCTTGCATGGGGTTAAATGTTTACATTTTATTGAAAGTGTCTCAGCCCAGTGCCAAGATATGTGGACCCAAGACTCAGGAATGTAAGAAATGGAGATAAGCACCTTTTGTAAGTTTTTCCCAGAGTGACTGCTCAGGGTGTCAAATCCTTCAATCCTGCTAATGAGTCTTAGTGATGGTATCACAATTCTTCCGAGTTGGAAAGCCCCGCTGAGACTCTCTCCTCCTGCTCGCCTCTCCAGCTAAGACACACTATCAGTACAAGCTCTGTCTGAGCACCATTCAGTATTATCAGTCTGAAGCCTCACTGATTAAGTTCCTGCTAGCTGGAACATGATTGTTAGAACTACATAGACAGGGGCTCAACCTACAGAGGCTACTTCCAATGATTGTTTGTTGTTCTTGTTGATTGCCTTCAAGTCGAGCGCTACTCATAGTGAGCCTATGAACAAAAGGCCTGAAGCCCCTCTACAACTGTCGACATTTATCAAAGTTCATAGGGTTTCTGGAGGCACGTTGTTTAGGAGGTGGATGACACTCCTGCTTGTAATCTCCAAAAAGGACACTGTCAAGAATACTTTAGCAAAATACTCCTGAAAAACAAAAATTAAGTGGGAAGTATCAAAACCTACTACTGATGTTGTGTACCATCAAGTTGGAACCAACCCATAGCTGACACTCTCTTGGTTTTTCAGAGGCAATTATTTGCACAGGAGATTGATTGCCCATCCTTCTCCCGCAAAGCAGCTGGTGAATTCAAACTGCATGCCTTCAGGATTGCAGGGTAGCTTCTTGCCACTAGTCTACTGGTGCTCAGTGGACCTAGATGATAGACTGAAATAATGAGATGTTTAACTTTGGTTCCACAGTCCCAGGAGTGAATGCTAGCTTCTGTTTAATTATTTAACCTAGAGTTAGTTACTCGATAGCTCCAAGGTCATTATTTTAGTTATAAAATGATGTAATACTAACTGTTCTGTAGATGTATATTTGGGCTAGAGATAACCTATTGATGCTGAACCAATTCTGACTGACACATAGACCAATGGAATGAAATTGAGAACCCAGAAGGTAATCCATCTGTCTATGGTTAACTGTATTTGACAAGGAAACAAAACCTATCAAGTGGGAAAAAAACAATCTCTTCGATAAATGACTTCTACCTGCATTAAGCTGAAACAGGATCTAAATCTCACACCATACACAAAAATCAACTCAAAGTGGATCAGAGACCTAGGAGAAAAGCCCCAAACCATAATGGCCATAAGAGACAAAATGGAACAAGCTTGGAAGGCTTATCCTATGGGATAATTAGACAGGCAAATACAGACAGAAATGCACAACCAGGAGAGGATAACATCGATAAATGGGACCTTCTAAAGAATAAGTATCTGTGTGCATCAAAAACTTTTTCCAATAGGGTAAAAAGAAAACATACCAACTTGGGAAAAAGTATTTGGCAATAAAATCTCAGGCAAAGTTCTCATAACAAAAGTTTACAAAATACTATAGGCTCTCCACAAGGAAAAAACTGATAATCCGATCATAAAATGTGCAAACAACATGCAAAGACTTCACAAAGAAAGTAATTCAGATGGTCAACAGACACATGAAGAAATGCTCAGAATCACTAGCAATCAGTGAGATACAGATCAAAACCACAATGAGATACCATGTAACCCCAGTAGCAGTGGAAAAGTTTAACAAGACAGCAAGCAATTGATGTTGAAGAGGATGTGGAGAGACTGGAACTCTCATACACTGTTGGTGGGATTTTAAAATGGTATAAGTACTCTGGAAGTCAGTTGATGTTTCCTCAACAAGTAGAATATAGTAATTCCATATAACCCAGCTATTCATTCCACTACTAGTAATATAACCCAAGCAAAATAGAACTGAGATACAAAGGGAGGTTGTTCACAGCAGTGTTACAGAAAAAGCTCAAATGTCCATGAACAAATGAATGGATTGAAAAACTATAGTATATTCACTCGGTGGAATACTATGCAGCACTTCAAGCAATGATTTTTGAAAAATGCTATATAGCATGAGAGAGGCTGGTGAGCATTATGCTGAACAAACTAATCCGATCCATGAGGACAAATACTGCATAAGACAGTTATTGTAAAAATAGGACAATGAGTAAGATGTGGATAAAAGGTCAAGGGAGCAGGGGAAGGAAGAAGGGGAGCTAAGGGTAGGAAGGGAGGGCAATCATGGAGTGGCAGTGGGTAGAGTGAGGGGCTGAAGGAATGAGAATAGATCTAGTGAGGACCTGAAACGATGGGGTGATAGTAGGCATAGATGAATGGGGATTAATTTAATAAAACACAGTGTGTGGTAATCATTGTATGAAATACAATTTCCATGAATAAAACACAATGTATATTGACATTGTATGCAAACCAACATAAAATAAAAATTAAAAATTCACATACACACAAAATAGTGTTTTCAAACTCAAATCCCCTCACAATGAATAATTTCAGACTCGTGGCAGCTCTCCATCATATTCCAAGCCGTAAATGTTTGCAGGAGGAGATTGATCATCTTTCTCCTTCGCAGCATGTGCTAATAATTTATTTTACAATGATAAGAACTAACCTAGTTACTAAAAGGAGGAAGTTAACAATGTTCCTGTTGTCTAAAACGCTGTATTTCTCCAGCTTTAATGATTCCTCCTCTCTTCAGACCTCCCTTTCCTGTCTTTGAGTTTAGTTATTCAGCAGAATATCTCACAGAAACTAAAAAAGAACCATCATAAGGGAGCTCTGGTGGCCTAGTGGCAAGAAGCTGTGCTGCAATCCCGAATGCACATGGTTTGAATCCACCGGATGTTCTGCTGGAGAAGGAAGGGAAATCTCTTCCTGTGCCAGTGGGATCCAATTCTATGGTACACAGCAAGGGGTAGGGGTAGGGGAAAGAACCATCAGGAAAATGAATGGTTCACACAATTCTGATGATTGATGATTCATGATTCAGGTCAATGCATGAGGATGCAGACTGGTGAGCAATGGGGCCAGGAACCTGAAAGCTGAGGTTGTTGGCTGTCATTTGTCAGAGCAACTGAGTCATGTTAGATGCCTTGGTCCAAGTAAACAAGCTTCTGGGGATAGCATTCTTTGTATAGGACCTCAGGGCTATAAACACAGCCCCAGAGGAACTAAAGGTCGTGACCTGGGTTATACTTGCTAAGAGGGTAGGGCTTGTACCCCACTCTAATCCTGTCTCTTTACTACAATAAATAACACATCTTTGAGCACGTTCTTATACACATATTAAGATTTTCTATTTTGCGATTCTTCCAAAATAGAAGATGGGAAGAATCACAAAATAAAAGGCTGTGATGGAAGAACACTATTCATTGTACCACAGATGAGGTGGTGGAATTGAACAGTCAGCATGCAGTACACTATGTCACCAGGTTCTTTCAGGAAGGCTTACCACCAGCTAAATTGCCAAGGGGTTTGGTTTTTTTGGTTGTTTCTTTTTTTTCCTTTTTCTGCCTTTTAATCCAAATGTCCAAGAATCAGAATTTAATTGGTTCAATGCAATGCAATCACTTTATGTAATTCTGTCCAACCAGAGGTGGCAAAAGGAGAAAATTCTCTAGGTAACCTACAGTAATGGTCTGACAAGGAAACACAGTCAGCACATTGACTTAAAGCTGCTAGTTTCTTTTAATGCCAAGTTGTTTGACTTCATGTGCTACAGAATAGAACTAGTACAGAGAGGTCTTTTGCTGTGATCTGAACAGAAGAAGGTAAGTAGGCCTTTGTTTCTGCAGTGCCATTGGGTAGATTCAAAGCAGCAACCTTTAGGTTTGCACTGTTTCTACCACTTAGGAAACTTTGATTTAATGGTAGATCCATCTGTCTCTTCCAGTAGATCATGAATGTCTTATTAATATCTTTGCTCTCTTTTATGGTTATTGATTCAGGGTGCCATTGAGTGAACTCTGACCACACCATCCCCACAATTTCTGTCATGCTCTGGGCTTTTTGTTGCTGTTTCATCCTTTTTCTTCAGTT
Source organism: Elephantulus edwardii (assembly GCF_000299155.1). Taxonomy (NCBI): domain Eukaryota; kingdom Metazoa; phylum Chordata; class Mammalia; order Macroscelidea; family Macroscelididae; genus Elephantulus; species Elephantulus edwardii. Next base: position 170,989 of record NW_006399965.1, on the reverse strand, counting down.
CTTTAACTGCTCAAGTAGGCATAAAGGCTGATCCACAAGTCGGCTGCTTAAGCAGATGATCAAGTGGGAAATAAAATATAACTTTACTTTTCTTGTAGACTTTCCATTTTTTAAAAAATTTTATTTTGTTATTTTTACGTGTACCATCAAATCAGATCTGACAGGTACAGGAGGAGATTTCCCCCTCCTTTTCCAGCAGAGCATCTGGTGGCTTTGAACCATGTACCTCTGGGATTGCAGTATAGCATCTTGCCACTAGACCACCAGAGGTCCCTCAGACTTTCCATTTTTGTGAATAGTTCTCCAGATTTCTATTGTTACTGAAATTTTTGGGAAAGAAGCATGTTATGGGTTGAATTGTTGTTGTTGTTAAGTGTCACTGAATCAACTGTTTGTTACTCCTAGTGACACTGAACAGCTGTGCCCTGTCTTGTGCCATTCTCATCATCTCTGACACACATGAGCCTGCCATTACAGTAACTATGCCAAGCCTTCTCTCTTCTCTCTTCAGATCTTCTCATCCTGCAGTGACCCTCTACTTTTCCAAGCTTGGTGTCCCTTCCCAAGGACTGTTCCCTCCTAACTTTATTTTCTAAGTATGTGAGATGAAGTTTCTCTATCCATGCCTCCAAGGAGCACCCTGGTGTAGCCTTTTTCAAGACATATTTGTTTGTCCTTTTGGCATTCTATGGGATATTTGGTAATCTTCTTTAATGCTCCAATTCATAGGCATCAACTTCTCTTTCATTATCCTTCTCACTGTCCAACTTTCAGATGCATAGCAAGTAATTTAGGTTTGTATCAGGTACGCCTTAGTCTTCAAACCAGCATCTTTGTTTGTCAGCCCATTGGGGAGGTGTCTGACAGAAGACTTTCCCAATACAGTACCTTTTTAGATTTTCTGGCTGCCAAAGGTGTTGATTGTGGATCCGAGCAAGATGAAGTAATTGACAATTCCCACCTCGTCTCATTCTATTCATGAGGTTGTCTTTTGGCCCCATAGTAAGAACTTTTGTTTTCATGCTGTTAAGGGTATAACCTATATTGAAGGCGGTATTCTTTGATTCTCAGTGGCAAGTGCTGAATTATGTCCTCCCAAAAATATCCATGAATTACTGTCACTGAGTGACATAGTAGCCTTCCATTGGGCTTCTGAGACTGTAAATGGAGCAGGAGGACTGTTCATCATTATCCCACAAAGCCATTGTGGATTTTAAGCTGCTGGAGAGGTAGAGACTTTTGGTTAGGAGCACAGAATATTGTAGACTATGCCATCAAAAGAACTGATGTCTTTGAATTTTGCTGTTGGCAACGAGGACTGGTGAAAGAAGACAGAGGGGAGCTCTGGTGGCCTAGTGTCAAAAAGCTGTGCTGTAATCCCTAAGGCATGTGGTTCAAGTCCACCAGATGCTCCGCTGGAGAAGGAGGGGTAATCTCCTCCTGTCCTATTTGACGGTACACAAGGAAAACACAAACAAATAAATGAGAATAAGGGAAGCCAGAACTTTCTTTACTGGCCAAGAGCTGATGTTTTATCTCACATACTTTGGACATGTTGTCAGCAGAAACCAGTCCTTGGAAAAACACAATATGCTTGGAAAGCCAGAGGGTCACAGAAGGAGAGAACACTCTTCAGTGAGATATACTGATACGATGATTGCAACAAGGGGCTTAAGCACTGCAGAGAATGTGAGGTGCAGAATCAGGTCAAGTTTTCATAAGTTGTACACAGGGCTGTATGGACACCTAAGGAAAACAGAAAGATGTGTAAGTTGCATCACAATTTTCAGTATTATGCAATTAGTCTCACTTTGTTATCAGATATAATTATTGCTTGGTTGTAGATCCTAACTTCTATTGATGTTTGTGTGGCAGGTTTAGTGGCATTTATCCAAAGACTTGTGATGTGGCTTACAGGGTTAGATCACAGTTGGGATCAATCTCTTTTGATTGAGGTATGAAAGAGTTAAAATAAGCAAATAGCATGAAGGGACCCCCTAACACCGAAGAATGAGTCACAATAGGATCCTTGATATCAGGGCACATGGAGATCTTCCAGAAACACTGGCTCAACGAGCACTGAAAAGAAAGAAAATCCCGTCTTCTAAATTTTGAGCCTGAAGAGACCTATAGCATATGTGTGTCTATGTACATATATGTAGATATGTGTGTGAATGCATGTGTATATATGTATATACTTATACACATATATACATACATACAGATACACATATACATATACACACACACACACATATGAAGAAGGAGTGGCATCCACTTCCTAAATAACTTGCCTCCAGAAACTCTATGAACTTTGATAAATGTCAATAGTTGTAGAGGGGCTGAGGGGCTTCAGGCCTTTTGTTCATGCTATGAATCATG
>NW_006399965.1:150617-168499 GCF_000299155.1 Elephantulus edwardii | reverse complement strand
AGAGAGAGAGAGAGAGAGAGAGAATCCTGAATTTACCTCCAAGAGTGTGAGAAAATAAATTCATGCTCTGTAAAGCCAGTCACCTGATCACCTGTGGTATTTTTTGTTGTACCAGAACTAAGCAACCAAGACAGAAAGTATCTTTATTTTCCTTGTAGTTCTCTTGGGTCAATTGTCTTGCCTCCTTAGTTAACCATTTGCATAGGTGATATCTGACTATACTCATGTCACTGTATCAGCAGCTGTTTGTGGAGTGGATATGACTTAACCAGGCTGTTGTTGTTGTTGTTAGGTGTAGTTGAGCCCAGTGTAACTCAAAGAGACACTATGAGCAACAGACCTGAACCCTGTCCTATCCCTTCCTATCCTGTCTTACCCTCATATCTCTGACATAAAGCAGTCACTGTGTCAATCCATCTTGTTGAGGGTCTTCCTCTCCTTTGCTGACCTTGCACCTCTCCAAGCATGATGCCTTTTGCCAGGGAATACCCCCTCCTAGCAGCATGCCCAAACTATATAAGATGAAACTTTGTCATCCTTGCCTCCATGGAACACTCTGGCTGAACTTACTCCAACATTGTATCTGTTTGCTCTTTGGCAGTTCCTGGGATATCCATGAAATGTACAGAGTGTTCCCGCAATACTCTTAGCTGAGTGTCCCATGGGGCAGGCCCAAACCACCTGGACACTGCAATTAGAAATAATGGAATATAGCTGACATCCAAGCAGATATATGCACACCCATGTTTATTGCAGCTTTGTTCACAATAGCAAGGAGTTGGAAACAACCTAAGTGCCCATCAACAAATGAATGGCTAGAGAAGCTGCGGTATATTCGCACAATGGAATACTATGCTGCATTGAAAAACAAGGAACTCATGCAATAAATATTATTCAAAATGGGTGATTCTGGAGAACATTATGCTGAGTGAAATATCCCGGTCACAAAAGGACAAATATTACATGATGCCACTGTTGTAGAATGGGACTGTCCTTGGGGTTGGGGAGAGACTGAGTAAGATGAGTTCAATAATGTATACTGCACTGAAACAGAGGAGGGAGAAAACTGTTTAAAAGAGCCATATGACCAGGTACTTCTGTCATCACAGGAGTCTAGAGTGAGGGCTACATGGTGGAGGGGACCTGGGGGAGGGTTTGTAAAACAATGAAAGACTCCTTTCTTTTACTTTTCCATAATTTTTGACTCATGTACTTATAACTTGTTAGTCAAATTTGTGTCTTCTAGGTTGCAACACCCCCATGATACATCTTCAAGGATATGAACATGTAAGGCCAAGCACAATCAATAAGAGTGCATCTAAATTCCAAAATCAATCTCCATAATAGTCTATGTGTTTGCTACTGCCAAAGGGGCCCTTTAGAGTAGTGAGAGAAGATCTTCACCCTGAAACTCACAGAGTCCCTTTTCAGCAGGAGGTAGCTAAGAGAATACACCATCCCCTTTTCCTTATGAATCAGGGTGAAGTCTCTCTCAGGGAGGAGTGATAGGGAATGGCAAAGGACACACCGACAAAGGAGATTAATCAGAACTGACTTTGACAAGCACTGTGGCAATTGGACAATTAAAACAGACATTCGGATGGTGGGGAAGAAGAACAAACTGGGGAGGAGGGTGGAGAGAATGGTGCGGCAATGAAGGAGTGAAAGCCCAGAATCCCTGTGAATGTTCATTGAAACTAATAAAATTTAATAATAATAATAAAAAAGAAATAATGGAATAAGAACGGAGTTCCATTTTGTTGGGTTTTGGAACTGAGATTATAATGATTGAGAGAGAAGACCAGAGGTATTCGTACTGCACTGCTAGAGGTGAAATTTCTGGACTTTCCAAGACAGACCATAGTGAAAGCATCTGCTGAAAGACTGGGGATCCCAGAACACTTAATTGTGCACATGCAAAACCTAGCCATAGCCCAAGAAGCTGTTGTGCAAACAGAGCAAGGGAACTCTGCACGGTTTTAAATTAGGAGAGGTATGTATCAGGGTTGTATCCTTTCTCCATACCCACTGAATGTGTATGTTGAACAAATTATTCAAGAAGATGGATTCGATGAAGAAGAATGTGGCATCAGAATTAGAGGAAGACTAATAAACAATCTACATTATACAGATGACACAATCCTACTTCTTGAAAGTAAGGTCTGAAAAGAAGCCTTTGCTGCATTAGCTTAAACACTGTAGCTTTTAATATAGATTGAATCTCAATGTTAAGAAAAAAAAATCCTCACCACTGGACTGATAGACAGCATCATGACAGACGGAGAAGATTGAAACTGCCAGTGATTTCATCTTACTTGGATCCACAAATAATACACTTGGTACTAGCAGTCAGTAGATCAGGAGATGTATTGTGCTTGGAAAGTCTGCAGGCAAGAACCTTTCCAAAATATTGAGGAACAGTGATGTTAGTGACTGCTTCAAGGCATGGTCTTTTCAATCATTTGCTATGGATCTGAGAGCTGGACAATGAAAAATTATGACGGAAGAATTGGTACCTTTCGATTGTGGTGCTGGAGAAGAGTACTGAATGTGTTTTGACATAACCTGCTAAAAGAATATATATGCTTTAATGAAGGTGCAGCCAGAGCGCTCCTTGGACACAAAGAGGATAAACTTTCATCTCACAAACTTTGGGCATGTTGCTCGGAGAGGTTATTACTTGGAGAGGGATATCATGCTTGGAAAGGTGGAGGAATAGAGAAGAAGATTCTCAACGAGGAGGACTCATACAGTGACTGCCTCAATGGGTTCGAGTGTGTCAGAAAGTGTGAGGATGGCTTCGGATCCGTTGTTCCTCGGGTTGCAATACATCATACTCCACTCGACAACATCTAACAACAACATGCACCAAGTGTGTGAGATAAAGTCTTGCCATCCTTGTCTCTAAGGAACAACACTCTGACTGCACTTCCTTCAAGATGTATCTGTTCTTTTGGCAGTCCATGGGCAGTCCATTCTCTTCTCCAACACGACAACTCAAAGGCATTGATTTTCTTCTGTCATCCTTATCCATTGTCCAGCTCCCAGACTCAAACACACTGCAGTCTTTAAATTGACGCCATTGCTCCCTAGTAATTTGGAGAAGTTCCTGATAGAATGGTTTCCCAATGCAATATGTCTTTTGATGACTGCTGGTACTAAGGGAGTTGGTGGTGGAGCCAAGTAAGATGAAATCAATGACAATTCCAGTCTTTTCTCCTTATATCATGATGTTGTCTATAGGCCGAGAGGTGAGGATTTTTGTCTTCTTAGTGTTGAGATGTAAACCATATTGAAAGCTTTTGTCTTTAATCATCGGTAGCAAGCATTTCAAATCCTCCTCAGTTTCAGCCAGGAAGGTTGTGTCATCTGCATGATGACTTACCTGTAATTTCAGAAAAATAGAAAAAACACCTAGGCCAAAACCAGGCACTAAGTAGATATTCACTGTGTGTTTTGGAACTAGATAAACCTAACTTTTATTTGGTGCTCCCCATACAAGGAAATTCAATCGTTCTTAAATTATCACGTGGTGAAAGAGAGTCTTGTACTCGCCACATTCATTTCTTCTTTAATCTCCTAACTGTTATGAGGTAGACTTTACCATACCCAGTTTTTAAATGAGACAAATGTAATTCAGGGAGTTAAAGTTGCCGAAGGTCACAGGGTAATGTCACGGTTCAGGTGGGACTTTGTCCCTGACATTGTAGTATGTCTTTTCATTAGAAGGTCCAATATTCCAGTGGCTGTCTCCCATTCTCCCTTCCTACATCCTCTGGGAGCCAGAGCATATTCACAGGAGTCATCTAAACATAGTATCTGACAGTTATGGGGAGGGAGGGAGAGGAGAGGAAAAAGTAATGAAATGAAACCCCAAGACAAACAAACAAACATGAGGTCTGAGTGCTGAAAACAGTACAACTCTCACTTCTCTGTTCCTCTGCGGTTCTGGTATCACTAAATTTTCTTTTCTAAACAATGTGTCACTTGGAAGACTCTTGAACTTCTGTTCAGCAAAAGCTTTGGTACTATTTTGGGGTAGCTTGCTGTCATTTATCTTCCATTAATTGATATTTTGAAACCAGATGTAGATGTTTGCATCTGTTTGTTTTTGCTTCTGATCGACCTCCTCCTTACATTTCATCTTCTTATTTTTGACTTATTGTTTGTGGCTGTGAAGAGCTTTTGCATCTAAATGCTGTCATCCTTCATACATGGTGGCCTTCTCAGCTATCTGGCCATTTATAATTTGATCAATATGCCTTATCTTCCTTTATCAAGATAATTGGGTGAACTAATTAATAGGAAATGGCCAAGACCTGGACTTTAGGTCACCGTTGGAGTTTGGCGCATGTCCTTTCATCCAGGAACATTGTTAGAACAGCGTTGAATTTGTGCCATGGCGCTGTAGTCAACAGATACTTATTTTCCAGGAGTAGCTTACTCCCTGGAGTCAAGTAAGTTGACAACATCTCTCTTTTTCCTTGTTTATGGGACTCTTCTGAAAATAGTTAAGCCCAGTAGCTCTCAAATCACAACTTCTTGTCTGCTGGAAATTTGACATCTCTTTGGCTCTAAGGATCCTGTGCTCTGGATCCGTGGCCCAGCCATCCCTGAGGGGACTTGCCCAAAGCAGAACTGGTCCCACAGGAACCCTAGCAGGACACCCCTGGGTAGTCACAGTGCTCAGGCAAACCTTCAATTTGACAGTAGGCTGAGCCTCCAAAGGGATTACCCTACACTAGGGGTCCTTGGCACTGTATTGTGGCCATTCTCAAATTCACATAAATGAAATCGAAAACAGCCTCCAATTTAATCTGCTTCTCCAGCCCCTGCGAGGACGCAGCTGGCGAGGGTGTGTGAGCTCTATTCACAAGCCAGTCCCTTCTCTCCAGCCTTGAAATCATTTTGTTGTCTTTGTTATTCTGTGTCCTGTGGCGACTTCCCTGAGTGCCGTGAGTGATTAATTTAGCTGGTGTCACAGGCTACAGCATGTTGATATAAAGGGAAAAAGAAAGAGAGAGGGAAGTGTGGCAAGGGTGAAAGGCTGCAGCGGCGTGCTCACGCAGAAGCTCAGCCCCAGCCCCAGCACAGATGCTCCGTGGCCGGAGTGACCCCTGACATGGGTTTTGTGAGCATGAGTGTGAACTTCTGAATGGCTGAGTTCCGAAATTCAAAGTCCCAGACTCTCCAAGGGCATTCTCACTACCCCCACTGCCTCTGAAACCTCAATAGCTCCAGGAAATAATGAAAAACAAATCAGAAATAAAACCAGCGCTTTAAAACCCGTGGTTCTCCATCAAAAGGGCTTCTACTGTTCACATGCCAGTTTACAAGGAAGCAAGGCTGAAGGTGGGGTAGGAGACAGCAAGCTCCAGCTCTTTTGGCAGCCTTGAGACCCCGTTCAACCCTGGATCTTCTTGGTTGGGGAAGCTATAAAAGGCCGGCAGGGCCACGGATTTGTGGGATGGAATGTCTTGTTCCCCAGTCCCTGACAGGATCATGTTTTCTGCATTTACAGATCCAGGTAGATCGACCTCTTCCAAGACATCCTTGTGTCTCCACCCATTTAAGTTCTTTTTAGACACCACGAGATGGGGATCATTTCATTAAGGACAAGCTGCTTTAGGGAGAAAGACCTGAAGACTTGTCTCATAAAGACTGTCGTTAATGCCATGGGTCATCCAGTAGGAACCAACTCACGGCCGACCCTCCAGCAGGTTGTCAGAGGCTGTAAATCACAAGGGAGGGGCCAGCTCATCTTCCTCGTGAGAAGAAACTGCTGGGGTCCAACCTCATGTCTTTGACCTGGCAGCACACTCCTTAACCCAAAAGGCCACCGGAGACCCCACATGAAGATATTACAACCTAGAAAACCTTGAAGGATGGTTCTCCTCAGTAACATGGGGCCACTGGAAGTCAAAGCAACTTGGCAGAGCCCAACAATATCACCAATAAAGCTGAGCTTTTGGATTGGTCCGTTTTTAAGAGACTTCTTATGATACGGATAAATGACTTTATGGAGAAGAATGTGATAGCAAGAATGGAGGATGACGCACCAACAGGTTGTTGGTTATGCAGATGGCACAACCTTGCTTGCTGAAAGTGAAGAGGACTTGAAGAAGTGCTAAAAATTCTGCAGAAAATGGAAGACTACAGCCTTCAGTGTGGATTACTTCTCAAGACGTTTCTCAAAGGAAACAAAAATCTTCAGTACTAGAACAGTAAGCAGCATCATGATAGATAGGACAAAGACTGAATTTGTCAACTCTCAAATCTTCCTTGGATCCACAATCAACCCATGGTAACAGCAGTCAAGAAATGAAAGGAAGTGTGCATGGGAAAAATCTGCTTTGGAGGACTTTGCGAAGTGCTAAAGATCAACCACAAAAAGGTCTATCTTTGACAAAGGTACTCCTTAGGTGGGACTTTGTCTCTCACACACTTTGGACATGTTGTTAGGAGGGACTGGTTCTCTGAAAAAGACATCGTACTAGGAAAGGTGAAGAGTCAGAAAAAAGAAGGAAGACCTCCAACAAAATGGATTGACACAGTGACTATAATAAGAGGCTTGAGGGTGTCAGAGATGGTGAGGATGACCCAAGATAGGACAAGTTCAGATCTGTTGTTACAAGGTCACAGGCAACTTGATGCCAGCTAATAACAACAACCCTGTGATATAGGTTTTGCCACAAGCCTCTTCACCACTTTGTAACCCTGTTTTGAAACACATGCTTAAGAAATAATTCAGGAGAGAATGTTTTTACTTGTTTTCACATTAATGTCCTATTTGGAAGTTTTTTCTCTAAAAATAATTTTTAAAGAAATAGCTGCAATATTTTTTGCTCAAAAGGTAGAACAGTTCTATGATAGAAAAATATTTTCTAAATATTTTCTAAAATATTTTCTAAAAAGACTAAAAAAAAAAGTCACTCAAGGTCTCACACATAGCAATTATCGTGTTAATATTTCTTGGAGGAAGCGTGACTGGAGGGCTCCATAGAGGTAAGGGTGGTAAAACCCTGTCTCACATTTATCTATAGAAAAGTGAAAGGAAACTACTTATATGATCTAGGAAATTAGGAAAGGAAGAGGAAAAGTCAAAAGAAACAGCTTACATGATGCAAGAAATTAACAAAATAAGAAAGACAAATCAACAAAGCCTGCTTACACAGCTCCACACATGCTAGCATTGAGGTTTACGCTCCTGATATCCCCCTCTCTAAGCATCGTGAAATCATAGAGTTAGGATAAACATCAAAGGACCTGATGTTAGGACAGTATTCTCTTCACTTCTAAAGACATCATAGAACTAAGGTGTTTTTCAGAAGACAAACAAGCTTAGATGACAGTGGGTCGCATACAAGCCCAAGAAGGAGTTACGAACGCAAGAGTGACCAAAGATGGCAATCGAAGAAGAGACTCGAAGTAAGCATGACCTACACTCCCATCAACACAGCAAAATGAGTCTTACCACAACTCTTACCCAGACTCTTTTGCACCCAAATCCATCTTGAAGTTTCGTGTGCTGGAAGGGCATTTGCAGCCATTTGACTGAAGTTGTGGAAACACACATCCCTTTGCTCCTGAACAACACTCCTCAAAGCAATAGGAAAGCTCCGGGCTTTTGTTGCTCAGAGACACCCACTTGTGTTTCTCCTTCCAGGCACTGTGTGTTCTTCTACTGCAGCATTTTCTTATTCTCTAACCTATCTACTTTTCCTCCTTATTCTCTAATAAATCTTTCTCTCTCCTTCTGCAAAGTTATCTGACTTTCTAGTCATTATTTAGACCCATCATCTGGCAACATCATATTTTGGACATGTCCCAGGAGGGGCTGGTCCCTGGGAAAAGACATGCTGGACAAGGTAGAAAGCCAGGGAAAGAGAGGACAACCCTCAGTGAGATGAATTGATGCAATGACTGCAACAATGGGTTAACAGATGGTGGAGACTGTGAGAATGGGGCAGAATAGGGCAAGGCTCCTTCCAACTGTTGCTCAGAAGGTTGCTGGGTGTCATTGACTTCATGGCCCCTAACAACAACAATATATTTGGGTTGATTTTCACTAGTTATAAATGTTTGTGTGTAAGTGTATATTTCTGTGTTTTGTTCCAAAAATGTGATATGCTCTACTTCCTACTTATATTTTCCCACATACTAAATTGGGCTACTTTTTCCCACGTACTAAATTGTGAACACCTTGTCATGGCATTCAGGTGTGTTTTTTTATTTGTTTTATTTTTTAAATCTCATTTATATTTCCTGGAGGAGGGGGACAAAAAATGATACGTGCTTTTATATTGTATCAAAGACATGAAAAAAGAAAAGTAAAAATTACTTACATTCAACTCATTCAAGGAAGACCACTACAAATGTTCATAAGAGTAACCTAGGATTCCTTTGTCTATAATATTTTTTTCTTTTTTATTGCTATTTTTTATTATTATCATTATTAATTTTAATGAAAATTTACAGAGAATTTGGATTTCCGTTCATTCATTTTTGCACTTTGCTCCCTGCCCACAACTCCCCCCAGTTCACTCTTCTCTTTTAAAAGTAAAAGAAAAATTCTTTCATTATTTTACAATCCCCAGGTCCACTCCACTGTACAGCCTTCCTTATGGACACCTGTCATGACAATAATACCTAATCACATATCCCTTTTAAACAGTTTTCTCCCTCATCTGTTTTGATGCAGTATACATTTTTTTATTCCATCTTTCTCAGTCTCCCCCCAGCCCCGATGTCAGTCCTGTTTTAAAACAGTGGCACTATGCAGTATTTAACCTTTTGTGACTGAGATATTTCACTCAGTATAATGTCCTCCAGGGTTACCCATTTTGAATAATGTTTCATGAGTTCCTTGTTTTTCAATGCAGCGTAGTATTCCATTGTGTGAATATGCCATAGCTTCTCTATCCATTCGTTTGTTTATGGGCACCTAGGTTGTTTCCAACTCTTTGCTATTGTGAACAAAGCCATGATAAACATGGGTGTGTATATATCTGCTTGGGTGGCAGTTATGGTTTTTTGGGGTATATTCCCAGTAGTAGAATTGCTGGGTTAAATGGTATTTCTATTAGCAACTTTTTGAGAAAGCACCATACAGCCATCCGTAGTGGTTGCACCATTTTACACTTTCACCAACAGTGAATAAGGGTTCCAGTTTCTCCACAACCTCACCAGCATTTGTTGCTTGATGTTCTGTTAAATTTTGCTGTTCTTTCTGGGGTGAGATGATATTTCATAGTTGTTTTGATTTGCATCTCTCTTAGAGCTAGGGATTTTGAACATTTCTTCATGTGTTTCTTGGCCATCTGAATGTCTTCTTTGGTGAAGTGTCTATTCATATCCTGTGCCCATTTTTCAGTTGGTTTGTTTACCTTTATCTTGTTGTGATGTGCCTATTATATTCTACGTTCAAATGGTATTTTGTTTGTAAGCACTTGGCCATGGGTTAGGGGGAAATTTGTATGTCAAGCTGTAAAGATCTTTATCAGTATTTCATAGTACTGCATTATATTCCATTTTATGCAAGTATCACTATTTATTTAAAATCACCCCCTTGGTGAGCACTTGGATTGCTTTTGACTTTTTAACTCTAAACAATGCTGTGAAGAGTATCCGGGAGATCTTTAGCAGTTGGAAAAAAGCCAAGTGTAGTGTGATGATCTCTCAGAGTGAATCTTAGAAGAGTGTTAGTTGTAATAAGTTGTATGAACATCTGTGTTTTTAAATAAAATTTTACATTTTAAAATTTAAAAAATTGTGTCTGAGTACATACAAAGCAAACTAGTTCAACCTTCCAAACACTGAATGGGAGAGCTGACGTTCATCAACGCTGTCTTACTACTTTTTTTAAACCAGTCTATGTAAACAACGAAATTTATCTTTATTTACATGTCATGGACTACTACCATGAATGAAACCTTTTCACAGGAAGAATATCTTTCTTCCTTACAGACTTGCAAACTGTTCATGTCCTATGTTCATTTGACTTTAATTTTTCCTTATTTAGTTAATGTTAACAGTATCAACTTGTGAGCTGTCATTTGCCTTGCAAATGTTTTCCAGGTTTCAACTCTGTCTATGACATTTTAACAACTGAGGCAAATTTTTCATTTTTGTAATCAAATTGATTAGTTATAAAGAATTATTTCCATGTGACAGAATTTACTTTATTCTACATGACACATTAATTTTGACAATAATGTTTCTTGAATAATTCCTTTCCCACTCACCATCTTTGAAATTCTATGTTCTAGTATTTTTTCCTGATAATATTTTTGACAACTTGTTGTAAAAATCAAATACTCAATGAAAAGAAATTATACAAACATAAAGAATAGCATGCAATAAAAATAAGACTTTTTATGATCACTGAAACATATTCTATTTCATGTTCACGTAGATTAGAAAATATCTACATTAATGTCAATGTTCTTTTCGTCATCTACATTCTTGTTGAGAACAAAATAGAAGAGAAATATTTCCCGAGGAAGATCATCTACATTCTTGTTGAGAACAAAAAAGAAGAGAAATATTTCCCGAGGAAGATCAAAGAGTTTAGCCTTTCAGTATGGATTCTATTTCAACATATATAAAGTGAGCATCCTCTAAACTGGATCTATAAGAAACAGCATGACAAATGAACACAAGATTATCAAGTTGTCAAAGATTTTATTTGGATATACAATAAGCATCCATTGAATTAGCGTTCAGGAAATCAAGGGGATATATCTACTAACCTGCTGGAAGGGCTGTCTTTAAAGTGCTAAAAAGGCAAAGATGTCAACAGATCATCCGAGATGCTGGGCTGTACAAGGAGGAATGTGGCATCAGGATTGGTGGAAGATTCATCAACAAACTGTGGTATGCAGACACAACCCTGTTTGCTGAAACTGAGGAGGATCCGAAGCACTTGCTGCAGAAGGTCAAGTACTACAGCCTTCAATATGGATTGAAGCTCAATATCAAGAAAACAAAGATCCTCACCACTGGGCCAATTGGCAGCATCAGTATGGATGGTGAAGAGATTGAGATTGTTAACAGTTTTCATTTGCTTGGCTCCACAGTCAACACACTTAGTACCAGCAGCGAGGAAATCAAGAGATGAATTGCATTGGGAATGTCAGCTGTCAGGGACCTCACCAGAGTACTGATTGAGCAACGACATCAGGCTGGAGACTAAAATGTGCCTGATCCACGTTATAGTCTTTGCAATTGTGTGTTTTGCATCGGAGAGCTGGACAGTGACTAGGGATGGTAGAAAGATAATTGATGCCTTTGAACTGTGGTGCTGGAGAAGAGTGTTGAATATACTATAAGAGAACGAACAGGTTTGTCCTAGAGAGGGTGAAACCAGGCTGCTCCTTGGAGGCAAGAATTCTGAAGCATCGTCTGGCATATTTTGGGCATGTTGCAAGGAGGAACCAGTCCTTGGAGAGGTACATCATGTTTGGGAGAGTTGAGGGACAGCACAGGAGAGGAAGACCATCGATGAGATGGACCGACACAGTGTTTGGGATAGTGGGAGTAGGTGTGAGAGAGACAATGAGGTTTGCACAGGATAGAGCAGGGTTTAGGGCTCTTGTACATAGGGTTGCTATGAGTCATACGACTTGACAGCACATAACAACAACAGCAACAACAACAATTCAAGACATCTATCTGGCTTAGTGTTATTTTATTTTGGAGGAGCATTCTTCTAAATTGCACAGAACTCCTCTGTCAATTTGCTGTACTGAGGTATTCTGGGCTTGCTGTGATGCTGAACTTTGTGCCATTGGGGAGGGGGTCAAATGCCATAAGGGCTGTCCATGGTGGACAGTGTTTGGTGGAACTCCCAGTTTAAGACAGGTTTGGAAATAGTAGTGGCAACCACTTCCTAAAACACTTGCATCTGGAAACTCTAAGAACATGGATAAAAAATAATAGTTATAGAAAGGCTTTAGGCCTTTTGTTCATAAGGTTGCTATGAGTCATGCTACACTTGACAGCAATCAACAACAACACAAGGCTTAGATTTGTCATAGTCAAGAAGCAATTGTTCAAGGCAAAGAAAGGGATAGTGCACAGTTTAAAATCAAGAAAGGGGCATGTCAAGATTGTATGTTTTAACCATATCTATTCAATATGAGGGAGCTCTAGTGGTCTATTGGTAAAGAACTGTCCTGCCAACTCAAAAGTATGCAGTTCAAATCCACCAGCTGCTCCACAGAAGAAAGATGGACATTTTTCTCTTCTGAAAACCTTTGAAAACCTGCTGTAGAGTGAGATATGCTGTAGAGTGAGTAATTCTGACTACATGTAAAAACAACAACAATTCAATTTGTATGTTGAGCAAATAATCCAAGTTGCTAGACTATATGAAGAAGAATATGGTATCAGGATTGGAGGAAGACTTAACAGCCATTTGCATTATTCAAATGACAAAGCTTTGCTTGCTGAAAGTGATGAGAATCCAAAGCATTTACTGCAGATCAAAGACCATAGCCTCCAGCATGAATTGCATCTTAACATGAAATAAACTCAAAACTCAATGTCACTTATTAACAACAACTCAAGCCATGATATTTTCAATCATGTTATATGTATGTGAAAGTCAAAAAATGAATAAGGAATGCCTTTGAATTGTGATGTTGGAAAAGAATATTGAATATACCATGGACTGACAAAAGAATTGTTGTTGTTATGTGCCGTCGAGTCGTTTGCGACTCATAGCGACCTATGTACAACAACCCTAAACCCTGCTCTATCCTGTACATTGCCTCTGGCACACCCAGCCCGATTACCCCAGTCACTGAATCAATGACTGGGGTAATTAACAAGTTTATTTTAGAAGAAATGAAGTCAGAATGCTCCTTAAAAGAAAGGTGGTGAGACTTCATCTTACATATTTTGGACATATTATCAAGAAGAGCTTGTTCTTGTTGTTGTTATGTGCCGACAAACTGCTGGCAACCCATATCGACCCTATGAACAGCAGCTCTGAAGTCTGCCCTGTCCTGAGCCAGTCTCATTGATTCTGACACACCTAACCACATTTCTCTAGTTACTCTATCTATATCTATCTATCTATCTATCTATCTATCTATCTATCTATCTATCTATCTATCTATCATCTATCTATCTCATCCGGGGTCTTTCTCTTCTGCACTGTCCCTCCAGCCTTCTGAGCTTGATGTCCTTCTCCAATGACTGGTATCTCCTGGTCACGTGCCCAAATTAGGTGAGACAAAACCAAGCATCCGAGGAGAAACTTGGTTTCACTTTCTCTAAGACAGATTTATTTGCTTTCTTGTTATGTTCAAGACTTCTCCAGAACCATGACTCAAAGGCATAGATTCTTCTTCTATCTTCCTTAGTCATTTTCCAGCTTTCTGATGCACAGCAAGTAATGGTGAAGACCAGGGCATGAATTGGGTGCACCTTATGACATTTTTACTCTTCAGCACTCTGGAAAAATCCCTGACAGCAGATTTTCCAATGCAATTTGTCTTTTGATTTCCTGACTGCTGGTTCCAAGAGTGTTGGTTGTGGAACTGAGCAAGCTATAATTGTTAACAACCTCAATCTACTCTCCATCTATCATGATGCTGCCAATCGGCCCAATGGTGAGAATCTTTGTCTTCTTGATGTTGAGGTTCAATCCATATTGAAGACTACAGTCCTTGACCTTCTTCTGCAAACACTTCAGGTCCTCCTCAGTTTCAGGCAAAGTTGTGCCATCTATATAACGTAGACTTTTGATGAATCTTCCTCTAATCCTGATGCCACATTCCTCTTCATAAAGTACTACTTCCCAAATGATCTGTTCTGCATATAGACTGAAAAGGTATGGAGACAGGATGCATTCCTGATGCACTCCTTTCATGATTTTGAACCATGCAGTATTTCCTTGCTCTGTTCTCACAACTGCTTCCTGGTCCAAGTAGAAGTTTCACATAAGCACAATCAAATGTTTTGGGATTCTCATTCTTCTCAGAGTCAGCCACAGTTTGTTGTGATCCACACAGTCAAATGCCTTTGCAGGGTCAATGAAACATGGACATTCCTTTGGTCGTAGTCCTTGGTAAAGGACATCACACTTGTCTAAGCAGAGAATCGGTGAAGGAGAGGAAGACTCTGAATGAGATGGACTGGTGTCATGACTGCCACAATGGCCTCAAGCACAAGGACAGTTCCAAGGACGGCCCAGGACCAGGCAGTTCCTCATTCTGTTGTACACAGAGTCACAACGAGTCCCAAAGAACTAACTTGACAGCCCCTAACAACACCACCTTTCCTCCACTATTCTTTCTTGTCATTTCATGTGATTTTTTTATTACATCAAGTGTGTAAATTAGCTTGAGGACTATTTGAATCTTTACTTGGCCCATTTGGGTATGCCTTGTTTTTTGCTCCATTCTTTTCTGGAGTTTGCATTCTCTTCATCTATATTCTGTGTATTTCTTACAGTATTGAATTTCAGATTTATAGTGTTACTGTTGCTAATAGCCAGATTTCTTCCATTAACTTTTTTTCCCCCCAGACGTTGTCTATTTAAAGCAAATCCAAATGGGATCTTTCCCTTGTATCATTTCAGTACTGATCTTCACTTTTGTAGAGAATTCAGATATATAACCACCACATTTTCAAAAAGGGCTGTGTATGTGACCTCCTCCAAACCACAACCGGGTGTGAAACAATAAAGAAATGATAGGAAACATTTACAAAGTAGGTTGTTAAACTACAGATAATGGACAATCAATTTAATCTTCAGGTAATTGTACCATTTCAGAGAGGTTTTACAAGTTAAAGTAAAAGCAAAAGACAGTGTCACCCTCAGTAGAAAACAATAACTGAATATGAATCAATGCCGATGACCAGTGCCCTGTGAGCATCTTGTCACGATTCCTGTTCCCTCTCTTTCTTCCTGTCCGTGTCAGAGATACTTTCTCTTAATGCACTCAAATGGGCTATTTTGGGACTTGAGTCACCTTTTTCTCCTTGTGTCTCTGCAACAGACACAATCCATCAAGCTCCTATCATACACAAGAGGAAAACAATCCACTCCCGAAGATAGCGGGACAGTCACTTGGTGCCGTGTGTTATCATGAGGGCCAAGTGCAGCTTCTCTGATGTTTCCAACAGTGAATTCTCAGCCACCTCCAAGGCCCACATTTGGTGCCCTGTCTGACTAGGTTAGAAGGAAACACTTGTCCTGACAACTTGCGGAGTCCTAATTCTATTTCAATTAACAATATGGCTAAACATGGATAGAAACACAAAGAAAACAGCTCTCCTAAGGTTCTGATAAGAAATCATACACACTAATACATAATTATTACATCAGAGCACAAAGAGGTTATTCCCTGAATCTTATTTATGTCACAGATTTTTATATCAGTAACTGCATAATAGATGCTCATACAGTTTGCTGTGAGAAGCAAAACCTCCTAATTATGAGCAAGACTATAGAGAAAGAGAACCTTGTCATTATGCAAATGAGTGGGATAGTCTGCTGTGAAGATATGCACCCTGTATAATAATTATTCTTTATGAAATGGACACATTTAAACAAGGGTTAGATGCTCTCTTTTTGAGAGGAGGCAAGCACGAAGGGAGTTCCCTGAATGGAGAAGAGTAAGTTGAGCCCTGTTGAAATTTAGTGGAAGTGTTAAATAGGCACTTGGGCACATATGAAGGCAACAGAACAAGAGGAAGATTTCAGCATGGCCAGAAACATTTAGCACTTATTCATGCAATGCAACCAATTCACTGTTTATTCATACTGTTTTTGTGTCATTAAATTGGAACTGACCCTCTAGTGAGTTTTGAGAGGCTGTAAATCTGAGAGTAGATGGGCCATCCTATCCTGTGGAGCAGCTGGTGGATTTGAACAGCCTGCCTTTGGGTTGGTAGCACAACTCCTTACCCCCTAGGCCACCATAGACCAGAATTTTCAGAGTGATGCATTATAACGACCAAAGCCTACAGCAGATACGTCACAACATTCTCAGGATCTCTGCTCATCAGATCATGGGGTTCACTCATTGAAATAACTTGAAACTTTATCCCTTGTTCTTCGTATTCATATAATTTATCTGCTCATTAACAATAAGCTTAAAGATGAACTTTTGTTAAGCAAAGCTCATTGAGATTTATTACGTACACTGATAGCTTTAATATATAGCCAATTTGGTTTTTGTTCCATGTCACTCCTCACTTATTAATTAATTTTGTAATTGGTTCTTTCAAGATTAGTACGCTAGGAGCCACTAATTTAAAAAGTCACTCTAATATTCAAAACAGTGAGATACAGCCACACAATGAAAAGTAAACTTGATCCTACAGTTAACTGAGAACTAGAATGATTTGACAAAGAGAATGCCAGATCAGTTGTCAGTCAATTCATTTTATATGCCAATCAATTCATCTTATATGCATGGTATGATCTAGAGTGTAACTTGGTACCTCATGGAACTTCCACACATCTCTCGCTCTTTCTCTCTCACACCCCCCCCACCCCCCATGCTGTTGCTGTTGTTTTGTGCCTTTGAGAGGCTATAAATCACAATGGAAGAGATTGTCCATCTTCTTCTTGGGAAGAAGCTGGTAAATTTGAAGCATCTGTCTTTGGGTTGGCTGTGCAGCTCCTTATCCACTATGCTACAAGTTCTCCTTTGTACATATGTATACACACATGTACACTCAAGTAACAATACCAGTCTGGAGACTATGGTGTGCCTGATCCAAGCCATGGTCTTTGCAATTACATGCTATACATCAGAATGTTTGACAATGACTAAAGATTATAGAAAAAGAATTGATGCCTTTGAGTAATGGTGATGGAGAAAAGTATTGAACATACAATGGATTGCTGAGAGAACAAACAGGTACATCCTGGAGAAGGTGAAATCAGGCTGCTCTTGAAGGCAATGACTTTGAAGTGCTGTTTCACATACATTGGACATGTTCCAAGGATGGACCAGTTCTTGGAGAAGGACATCATGCCTGGAAGGGTGGAGGGACAGTGCAGGAGAAAAAGACCCTGGATGAGATGGGTTGACTCAGTGACTGGAGTAATGTGGGTATGTATGTCAAAGACAGTGAAATTGGTTCAAGATAGAGCAGGATTCAGAGCTGTCATACATAGGGTCACTAGGAGTCGCAAGTGACTCTACGGCATATAACAACAACAGTAACACATAGCTAGTTTTGTTGAATGAACTGTAGAGAGCTATGTATATACATTGCTATGTTAATGCTTGCATGATGTCTGAGTAATACATTCCCACAGTTTATTCTACAGGAATTTTTCAAATTTCATTGGTGCATAGACCACTTTCTTAAAATAGTAGTATCTAAAGGAGAAGATATCAATCCTTCACTTGAGTGGCTCAGAGACATGTGGGACTTTCAGGATAGCAAATGAGAAAAGCATTCTGTTTCACAACTTGTAAATGTCTGGAAGATAAGGAGAAATATTGACCAGGCACCAGAGCTCTGTTTAGTTGTATCCTGCATTTATTTTTAACTCCATTTCAGAGCAGCTACGTTGAAAAGGAAATGTTTGAACATTGTAACTCATTGTAGATTGAACTTTTGAATACCCAGGTGAAGTTACTGAGTTCTGCTGTCCCCAAGTCTATCTATCAATACTTTTTTATTTAACACAAGGCCTTCAGCTAGCTCGCTCAAGCCTCGTAGGCCCTGACTGTCACAGGCAGATCTCATCATCTGTCACCAGCGATAACTAGTTAGATGTTATATTCAGACCACCCTGTCAAATCATGCAATTTACACAATGGGGCACAATCAGTATTCTTTTAAATAAGACCGAATAGAAATGATTATTTGAGATAATTATATATATATAAACAGAAGCAGAGAAG
>NW_006399965.1:122056-149492 GCF_000299155.1 Elephantulus edwardii | reverse complement strand
GGATCTTTGGTGACCTAGTGGCAAGAAGCTGCTCTGGATCACTCTTTAAGAATACATAGACTCCAAGCCAGGACACATGCTCTCTAGCCTCTAGTCTTTTTATGGTTCCTTTAAAACAAGAACACTTTTTAAGCTCCTTATGTACAGAATATTAATGAGGCTTGGCTCTCTTCACAGCCTAGCTGCACTTGTGCATATTAACTATGATTTAGTCTCTCAGGTGGACCTTATATTTCTATGCTGTCTTGCTCCCTTTGGCTCAGTGTGTTTTGGTAACTCTGGGTCTCACTCAGTACTTGGAATGTAACCTACAGCCAGCCCTTCCCGATTCACCATCAATGATCTGGTCCAATAGTAAGTTCTACTGATTTCAAATAAACCAAATTCTGATGTTTTGTGGTATAAATACATTATCTTTTCAAGAAGCATATTTTATTCCAAGGACTCACTCACCACTCACTGCCATAATGGAATGGTGATTTATAATGACCCTCAAAATTGGGTTTTTAAAGGTATACATTTTTAAAATAAATTTTTATTTTAATTGTGATTTTAATGAAAATTTCATTGTTGCACATTTCTTTCCTCCTCTTCCCCCAGACCACTTTCCTTTTTTCAGTTTATTCATTGTTGCACAATTACCTCCCTCCCATCCCCTTCTCCCTCCTCCAGTCCTCTTTGCAGTGTACCTCTTATTCTGGACTATTGTCATACCTAACCATATATTCTTTTGAAACAGTTCTTTCCTTCATCTGTTCCAGTGTTCATCTGATCATTATCTATCCACTCTTACTCTCCTCCCAACCTCCCATTTCAATGCTGCTTTATAAGAGTGGTGTTATGCAGTATTTGTCTTTTTGGGACTGATATTTCACTCAGTGTAATATCCTCCATGGTCCCCCATGTTGTATAATATTATATGAGTTAGTTATTTTTCAGTACTGTGTAGTATTTCATTGTGTGAATAGAAAATAGGTCTTTTTCTATCCATTCGTTTAACCACTAAGGCTATACATTTTAAAAGAAGACTGCTTAGCTTTTTCCTCTCAGAGCAGCTAGTAGGTTTAAACCGCAGGAAAAACTCACCTTCACAGGAGATACAATAGCCTATAGATTTTTGCTTCCAGAGCTTCTTATAAGAACAATGACTGAAAATAGTGGAATATATATATAGTGGAATATATATATAGTGGAATATATATAGTGGAATATATATATATAGCATCTATTTGCATTCATTCATTGATAGATTTATTGGTGGCCTAGTGGTAAGAAGTGCTGCATCCCTAAGGCAGGCACTTCGAATCCACTAGCTGTTCCTAGGGAGAAAAATGGACAATGTCCTCTTTGTGTAATTTAAAGCCTCTGAAAACCCACTGGAAGGTCAACTATGATTTAGTTCTTACTTGATGGCACACAAGAACATAATTTCCTGGGCTATATACACTTTATATGATTTCCTTAATTCTCAATTCTCGCAATATCTTGTTGCTGTTGTTAGCTGTCATTGAGTTAACACCTATTCACAGGGACCCTATATGCAACAGAGCAGAATCTTTTGTCCTTTTTGAGGGGGAGTGTGTAGCCACGTTAATTTCTTTTTTGTTCAGTGGAAGATTCTTTCATGGGTCAAATTTCCCATACGTGTTAGAGGAGAGTACTTAGAATTTTTCATGCACTTGCCAAGATGTGGAATTGAAGGAAGAGAGAGAGAGAGAGATGAGGCCAAACGAGAGAGCTGAACCTTGCCTGGGCCCCCACCATCCTCACAATCCCCATCAGGCTGTAGTCCATTGTTCGTTTCAGTGACCATGTACAGTGTCCTGTCATCTTTCTGAGAATCTACCCTACTCTCTGATTTTCTGCCTTTTCAGGCATGATATGCTCTCCCCAGGACTACCCTTACTGAACGGGCTCCAAATATGTGACACGGATCACTGACACCTTCATTCTTTTATCCCTCAATGATATTGCCTATAGGTCAAGTAGTGAAGATTTTTCTTTTCTTCCTGTTGAGATGGAATCCATATTGAAGGCTAGATAGTCTTTGATCTCCTTCAAGAAATGCTTCAAACCTTCACTTTTTGCAAGTGTGTCATCCGTATAACAGGTTGTTGGTGACTCTTCCTCAGTCTTGCTATTAGATTCATCTTCATGTAACCCAGCTTCTCTAATAGTGTGTTCAGTATATAGATTGAATAGTTTTGGAGAAATGATATAACCATGATCCATACTTTTTCTGATTTCAAACCTTGCAGTGATCCTTTGTTCTGTTCAGACAATAACTTCTTGGTCTGTTTACATAGTTTGAGCACAATTAAGTGTTCTAGGATCCCCATTCTTCTGAAAGTTAGTTGCAATTTTTTATGATCCTCATAGTCAAATTCTTTGACATAGTCCATAAGTCATAAGTAAAAATCTTTCTAGTATTCTCTGCTATCAGCCAAGATCTGTCTGAAATCATCACTATTATCTCTTATTTTACAGCATCTTCTGAATCCAGTTTGAATTTCTGGTAGTTCATTGTCTAGGTACTCTTCCAGTCATTTTTAAAAATAGTTTTCAGAAAGATTTTACTTTCATGTCATATTAATGATATTGTTTAATAATTTCCACACTCTATTGGATAACTTTTCCTTGGAATGGGTACAAATAGCTCTCTAGTCAGCTGGCTATTTTCTAAATTTGTTAGATGAAACTGGTGAGCATGACCAGGGTTGCATCTCTTTGTTGAAGCACCTCAACTGGCATTCTCTCATTTTCTAGAACCTTAGTCTTGGCCTCTGCCTTCAGTGCAGTTTAGATTTCTTCCTTAGGTGTTGTTGTTATTGTTGTAGTTGTTGTTAGATGCTGTTGCATCCAGTACGACTCATAGCTAACCTCTGAACAAAAGATCTGAACCCTATTCTATCCTGTGTCACACTCATAATTCCTGACACACAAGAGCCTTTTTCAGCAATCACCACACCAATCCACTTGGTTGAGGGTCTTCCTCTCCTCTGCCAACCTTCTACCCTTTCCAGCATCATGTTCTACTCCCAAAATATGTGAGGCGAAGCCTCATATTTCTTGTCTTCAAAGAGCACTCCAGTTGCACCATCTCCAAGTCATATTTGATTGTTCTCTTGACTGTCCATGGGATGTTTAGTGCTCTTCTCCAACATCACAGCTCAAAGCCGCCAATTCTTCTGTCATCCTTCTTAATTGTCCAGCACTCAGATGTGTAGCAAGTGATTGGAAAGACCATGGCCTGAATCAGAAGTACCTTAGTCCTCACACTGACATCATTATTCCTCAATAATTTGGAGAGGTCTCTACCTGCAGATTTTCCCAGTGCAACGTGTCTCCTTATTTTCCAACTGCTTATACTTAAGGTGTTAATTGTGGATCCAAGCAAGATGAAGCTGTTGAAAGTTTCAATCTCCTCTTCATCCATCATGATACTGCCTATTGGTCCAGTGCTAAGGATCTTTGTTCTCTTGACATTGAGATGTAATCCATACTGAAGGCTGAATTTCTTGATCTTCTACAACAAGTGCTTCAAGTTGTCCTTACTTTCAGCAAGCAAGGCTATGCCATCTGCACTATTTATTAATTAGTTCTTGATAATTCAGTGTTGACTAATCCTCTTTGGTACAGTGACACTGTGTATTTTTCTGTCTTCTTCTTATGATCTACATCATTGAAGATTTTGTCCATAGAACCCTTCAGGGTTGCAACTTGAGGCTTGCATTAATTTTTGGCACCTTTAAGTTTAAGAAATGACAAACATACCCCTCCCTTTCGGTTTTCTAACTTCTGTTCCTTGCACATTTCATTACAGTATTTTTCTCTGTCATCTTGAGTTGTCCTTTGAAATCTGTTCCACTTTCTTATCTCATCATTCATTCTCTTTGTTTTGACTTCATCTCAGTGCAAGTTTCAGAGTCTCTTCTGACATCCATTTTGGTCTTTTCCTCCTCCTCTGTCTTTGTAGTGAACTTTTGCTTTCTTCATGACTCACCATTGTTGATGTAACCGCATAGCTCATCTGGTCTTCAGTCATTAGGTCATGTTCAATTCATCAGATCATGTCTTGAGATGTTCTGTTTTTGTTTTAATTCATTTGGAATAGACTAAAAGTCTTTTTTTTTTTTGTTCTCACAGAGAGGTTAGAAGTCTAGGAAGTTATCTATCTAGTTGCACTTTAAATTCACACCTGTCTGATGATCAAAGCAAAATGCTTTCTACAATGTTGTGGATTCCTCCCTGTCCCCCAACCCCTTCTAACATTGGATAAGAAAGAAAAGAGCAACATCTACAGTTAGAATTTAGAATATCTAAATATTCTATTTAGGGGAGGAGAAGGCGGCCACCCAGGTTTTCTCTGACTTCTTGCTGCCTGAGCATGATGGTCCGCATGTGGCCCTCAGGCCTTCTCAAATTGGCTTTTTGTCAAACATTCTAAGTGGTATAGCACTGGTCTGTGCATTTCAGTAGTTTCGTGGTTTCTGTGATACTGAACAGTGTGACACTGATGTGCCAAATGTAATAATGGTTACCTATGGTGGACAGTGTTTGGTGGAGCTTCCCCATTAAACTAAGCCTGGAAGCAGGAGTGGCATCCACATCCGAAATGGTTTGCCTCTGGAAACTCCACAAACAGTGCACAGGCCTTTTGTTCATAGGGTCACTATGTGTTGTCTATGACTCGACAGCCCCTAACAACAACAACAGAAGCTAAAAAGGTTGTTGGTAGCATTCAGATAACCCTACACAAGGAGATACCTGCTTACGGCTATTCTGCTATGCACCGAGCCATGATCACTTCACTTCATTTGTAGGAATGTAAGGAGCTCAGAATTCAATTAAACAATTCACTTGTAATTTATGTGGAAATGGAATCTCAGGCTTCCAACTTAGTATCCAGTGCCATTTCCTGAAGCTTGACCAGAGAGCTGGGTACTGACAGGAATAAATGCTGCCAGCAGAAGCTTATTCTCTTATAAATAAAACTGGCAAGATTGTGTTATTTAAATGTAAAATCTAGACTAATCATCTCTTTTTAAAGAGAGTTATTCAAGGTAATATATTTGGAAAAAAATTAGAACTTTTCTTATAGTAAATGAATTTAAAACAAGACAGAAATTCAGCTTTTCTAATATTTAATAAATAGGCTGACACTGGTAACTTCAATTTGTTCCTTTTGTCACAAGTAACAATATATGTGATATATCTTGAGAGAAGAAGGGGATTCCTTGGACAGAAAGGTGGGAAGTAGAGTTGTTATTCAGTCTTTCAGTTTTTGTATTTGCAGCTCATTTCAGTTTATAGCATCTTTTTAAAGTGGAATTGTAGACCAAGCTAAATAGTTTCAGCAAAACCAAGCTTTAAACAAAATGGTATTCTGGTGACCTGGTGAGTAAGGAGACATGTTGCCAACGTGTAGTTAAAATCTACTGGCTACTCCAGATGGGCGATTTGTTTAGCTATGAGTCTGTTCTGACTCAATGACATGTAGCAATAATATTTTTGTTAAAAAAAAATATTATTGCCTAGCTTAAAATAACTTGGCAAAGAATCTAAGAGCTGAAAATATGAAAATAGTACTATTAAGACAATGATGGTCTTTATATTTATTTTGGTACAGTCACATCATAAATTAAAAACAATGGGAGCTCTGGTGGTCTAGCGGCAAGAAGCTGCCCTGAAATCCCGAAGGCGCATGGTTCAAATCCACCAGATGCGCTACTAGAGAAGGAGGGGCAGTCTCTTCCTGTGCCAGTCGGATCTGATTTGATTTTTTTTAAGGTTGCATAGTGGAATGTATTTGGGGCGGTGGGAGGGGTGCGGGGGGATTGTGGACCAGGGAGGGAGTCTTTCTTTTACTTTTGAAAGAGAGGAGCGAACTGGGGGGGCGGGGGGAGAGGGCTGGGCGGGGAGAGAAGTGCAACAATGAATGAATGGAAATCCAAATTCTCTGTAAATGTTCATTAAAATTATTTAAAAAAATGAAAAACAATAATAATTTGCTAAACCATAATAGGAATAATTAAAACAAAGATGTCAGCTGATCCATAAGGATGAGCATTAACTCAAGTGTATGTTGTGCTATATGAGACACATGCTAATTATCGAAGTATAGATGTATAGTTTATCGATAAATTGGGATGCCACTAGCCATTTTTTCTGTTAAAATGAGATCAACAATGTTTGTAGATAATTCACTTAAAAGACTTAGGCTCCTCATCCTGGGGCACTTTCCATCATTCAGAAGGCAGGAGCAGGTCTTGACCAGCTAAATCCAGCTATTTTGTGTAATATGCTTGAGCCTCTGAGATTACACCTCCCTCTGCCTCTATTTGGGCCTCCAGAGCTAGACCCTAATTGCCTTTGTAAACATAGGCGAAATCATTTTCAGCTGCCTGGAACTCTTACTGTTCTCCATCAGGCATGGATGGGATGATTTGGTCTTGATTTGGATTCAGAAGCTTCATTCATTTACTGCTCTGAGCAAAGTTTAATCAAAATGTTTACTTCAATAATTTGGTCCAAACTTTCCTCCAATTAACTAAAGCAAACCGTTGAGCCAGGTTAGTGCAGAAAGCCGCAGAGCATGGCGGAGCTGTGAAAAGACGGGGTAGTCGGGAGGGGGAAGCCACCACTGACTAGATGCAGTCAAAACTATATACAACATTTATTAGCTAAAGTACCCGAAGAGCATTCTAATCAGCTGGTTTCCTCTCATTAAATGTTAATTAGTTTATATAAGCTTCCTGCATAGGAAAGTATCAGGTACTTAGCAAGCACTAGGAAAGGGACAAGTCACACAAGTGACACAGCAAGGACACTGTGGCCTCACTGGGTGATGCCTTTGTGTGAAGACATATGTGAGCTCCTTAAGGAGGATTTGGACAATATGCAAGAAAGAGGCTAAAGTTTTCATTTGTGTAACAAGTCTCTGAAATAGTATTTGTTGAGTTTAAAAATACACTTAGTGGGATTAGCACCTTAACTAAATACTGTGATTAGATGCATTTGCTAACATCATTTAAAACTGTGGAACATAGGAATCATGTCCTATTAAATGGCTTTTCAAACAGTTTGCCTCAGTGTGCCGGTTTATTGACAACCTTGGTAAAAGATATCTATGAGGAGCTATGTGGACCACAGAATTATTAAGCAATTAGGAAATAGGTCAGGGAATTTAAAAATGCTCACACTAAAATTGATCATCCTTCTTTCAAATAAACACATAGCTTTGTAAAGTTGTAATCTAAAATTTCAGATTGTTGTCAATTTGATTTCACAAAGAGAATCCTTTAAAGAGCAGAATGTCAAGGAAGCGTGTTTTCCCTAGTTAAATAGTGTGGAAGTGCAATATTGGTCCTTTTTTCAATGTACTTGTTTTGTTCAACATAATGTCTTCAAGCGCCATCCATGTTGTGGCAAGCATCACGACTTTGTTTTTCTCACTGGCTGAGTAATATTCCCCAACATATACCCCATTTCAGTTAAGCATCCATAGGCTATAGGAATCTGGGTTGTTTCTCCCTTTTGCCTGTTGTGAATAATGCTGCAACGAACTCTGATGGCCAGCTTTCTGAGTTTTTCAAGTCTTCTGGTATGGGAGTAGAATTATTAGATTATATTGTAATTTTTTTTTACTTTTAGGGGAATAATGCTTTAATTTTTATAATTTCTATGTGAGTCAGTAATAGTTATTACTAATATTATTAATTTAATTTTATAGATAGGAAAACTGAAGTGCAGAAAAATTAAGTAACTTGCTATAGTGGGAAGACTTTTTAATATGGTACTTAATGATTCCTGCCTATCTATCTTTAACTTTGCGAAATTCTCTCTCATTGACTGGGCTGGACCTAGTAACTTGCTCCTTATGAATAGAATACGTAAAGAAAGTGAAAAGATATCTCCTCGATTAGGTTACAATCTGTGTTTGACTTTTGTCTGACTTCCAGGCCCTGGCTCTATTGGATTTGATGAACCAAGCTTTTATGCTGGTAACATGTACAAGAAATGAGGAAATCTTCTGACCAACAAAACAGCAAGGAAGTTGGACTATCATCAGTCAAATAACCCTCCAGGTACAGAATCCTGTCACCAAGCACCTTGAAAGCAGATCCTTCCTCAGTCAAGTCTTCAGATGCAACCACAGACCTTGGGACAATACTTTGATTGCTGCCTTTTGAGAGACCCTGAAGCAGATAGTACAGCCAAGCTATGTCTAGATTCCTGACCCACAGAAATGGTGAGATAATTATTACTTTACCAGAAGAATGTCTACATGTGTTTTACTGACTATGCAAAGGCATTTGACTATGTAGATCATAACAAGTTATGACTAACATTGAGAAAAATGGGAGTCCCAGAACACATAATTGTGCTCATGTGAAACCTGTATCCATCCAAGAGTCTGTTGTACAAACAGAACAAGGGAACACTGTTGTTGTTGTTATGTGCTATCAAGTCACTTTCAACTCATAGCTACTCTATGTACAACATTCTGAACCTTGCTCTCTCCTGAGCCAACTTTACTGTCTCCGACACACCTACCCCCATTACTCCAGTCATTGAGTCAATCCATCTCATCAAGAGTCTTCCCCCATGTGCTGTCTGTCCCTCCACCTTCCCAAGCAAGGACTGATCCCTCCTTGCAATATGCCCAAAGTATATCAGACAGAGCTTCAGAATCCTTGTCTCCAAGGAGGAGCTTGGTTTCACCCTCTCCTGGATTAATATGTTTGTTCTTCTAACAGTGCATGGTGTATGGAATACTCTTCTCCAGCACCACAGCTCAAAGACATTAATTCTTCTATCATCCCTAGTCCTTGTCCATGCATAGCACATTACTGCAAAGACCATGGCATGGATCAGGCACATCTTACTCTCCAGACTGACATCGTTGTTTTTCAGTACTCTGGAGAGGTCCCTGACAGCAGACTTTCCCAATGCAGTTCGTCTTTTGATTTCCTGGCTGCTGGTACCAAGAGTGTTGATTGTGGAACCAAGCAAACTAAATACTATAATGTTTAAAATTAAAACAGATGTGTCAGGGTTGTGTCCTTTTTCCATATCTATTCAATCTATATGCTTAGCAAATTATTTAAGAAGCTGGACTCTATGAAAAAGAATGTGGAATTAGGATTGGAGAAAGACTCATCAATAACTTTTACTATGCCAAAAGTGAGGATAACTTAAAATACTTGCTGCAGAAGATCAAAGACTATAGCCTTCAATATGGATTGCATCTCAATATCAAGAAAACAGAAATTCTTACTACTGAACTGATAGGTAACATCATGATAGATGGAGAAAAGATTGAAATTGCTAATGATTTAATCTTACTTGGATCCACAGTCAATACACTTCATACCAGCAGTCAAGAGATCAGAAGATGTATTGTACTGGGAAAGTCTTTAGTCAGGGACTTCTCCAAATTATTGAGGAGCAATGATGTTAGTTTGAGGACTGTGGTGTGCCTTATTCAGGTTATGGTCTTTCCAATCAGATGTTATGCTCCTGAGAGCTGGCAGTGAATAAGAGTGATGGAAGAGTTGATGCATTTGAACTGTGTTCTTGGAGTACTGACTATCTCATGGAATGCCGAAGGAACAAATATGTCTTCTAGAAGGTGCAGCCAGTGTGCTCCTTGAAGGCAGCCATGATGAAGCTTCGTCTTGCATTCTTTGGGCAGGTTGCTAGGAGAGCTCTTTCCTTGGAGAGGGACATCATGCTTGGGAAGGTGGAAGAATGGCCAAAGAAAGACTCTTAACTAGATGATTTGATATAGTGGTAGCACCACAATGAGCTCAAGTACGTCTGTGGTTCTCAGGATGGCAGAGAATAGGTCAGGGTTCAGCTCTGTTATTCACAGGGTCACTACAAGTCACACTTGACTTGATGGCACCTCACAACAACAAGACACTTAGGAAGCTCTGGTGGCTTAGTGGTGAAGGACTGTGCTGTCAACCCAAAGGTATACACCAGCTTTTCTAAGGGAGAAAGAAAGGCAATCTCTTCTCCTGAAAATTCATTGGAAAGTCATCTGTGAGTTGGCTCTCTCCAGATGATACTTCATTTTGTGGCCATAAGCCACTTAATTTTAGGATAATTTGTTACGGAAGAAAAACATAACAAATATACTTGCTCAAGGTGCAGCTAGAGTAATCGAGCCATAATTTGAATTAAAATGTTCTGCTTCTTACCCCTGGATGTCACACTGCCTCTCACAAGTTAAATAACAATCTTCATTAGTGATTTACCATCCTCGTCATCTTAACTTAGCACTGTGCTAAGTACTTTACACAAATAACCTTATTTAATTCTTACAATGAATCCATGCTTCTCACTTTACACTTCAAAAACCCCGAGACTCAAATAACATTAGCAACTCCCTCGAAAAATTCACAGCCTGACTGGACTCACTGCAGAGCCTGTGCCTTTCCCACCAAGCTTATAGCACCTCTGTAACCAAACTACTGTATCCAGCCAGGTACTGACCATCTGAGAAATTCTTCTTCTTAAAACAGAAAACAAGAAGTTGTGCTGCCAACCCAAAGGCATAAGGTTTGAACTCACCAGAAAGATGAGTGATTTCTTCCCAATCACTTACTGCCTCTGAAAACCATCGGGACGGTCAACTGAGTGGGTTTCAACTCAACAGTAGATAACAGCAAGAATGTATTAACAAGTCATTGATAACAAAGTACATTTGCTTCATACATTTAATGACCTTAGCCAATACTTCCCATAGAGAGAGATCAGTTGGCCTAGTGGAGAGAAAGTGATGCTCCCAAGCCAAAGGTGGGTGACTTCTAATCCATAGCCCTCAAGCCTGTTTTTCATTGTTTTTGTTCAAGCATTCTTCTAGTTTGTATAGCCCTGGTGTGTCCACTTGCCATACAGAGCTATGTTGTTGTTGCTGTGAAGCTAAACACTGTGACACTCATGTGTCAAATGTAAGAATGGTCACTCATGGTGGACAGTGTTAGGTGGAGCTCCCCAATTAAAACAAGATTGGAAGCAGGAGTGGCATCCACTTCCAAAATAGCTTGCCTCTGGAAACCCTATGAACCTGGAGAAAGGATGAAAATCACACAAGTGTTGAGGACTTTTTTTGATAGGGTCGCTATGAGTCACCTATGACTCGATGACACTTAACACAACGACAATACTTCCACACAAAGTTTTGGGCCTCTGACTTTCTGGGAACACTATGGAAGCAGAAAAGAATTCATTATTACATACACGTCATGGTAGCCATTTTTTTATCACTGTTTACATTATTCATATACATTGATTTTGTTTCCTGCATGCACATTATTTTATACTATCTTTCATTTGCATTATATTTGGTCATGCATATTGTGGAGTATTTTCCCCTTATAATCATCTTACCACATTTGTAAAAACCACATTTGTGAAGGCAAGGAAGCCAGCAAGTCATGCCTTGTGTCTTAATACTCCCATTTTAGGTAGCCAATTTCTGGTTTACTTATCCCAATCAAACCAATACCTTAATGGTACAAGCATATTTCTTTTGTTAGCCAATTTTTAAAAGCATGAATTGAAATAGTGTAAGTCACCCGTGATTAAGTTTCTTAGAGGGAGTTCAGTGAATCCCTCTGTAGTAAAGTATGCTTCTAACCCAAAAGTTGGTGGCCCTCTGGAGTTTTGAATCCAACAGCTGCTCTAAGAGAAAGATAGGCCATCTCTTGCCATGCAGTTTACATCCTCAGCAACTAACTGGAGGGTGAGTTACCGGTTGGTTGTGATTAGATGGCAAATTTCTTTCAAAAATAGAAAGGTTTAAGATGCAACTTGTTTGGCATGTAAAACCTGGATTGTACATTAAATGAGAATACTCACTCACACTTCTTGATAACCCTAACCCAATTTAGGGTCAAGCCTAATCCTGTACATAGTTCCCACTCATAAAACTCAACTTCATCATATTGCATTAGGGCCTTGACTTAGAGGCCTTCCAGATCTGCCTCCTGGGTGTAAGATATATTTTTTGTTTTAAAGTGCAAGAGGGAAGTGGGAAGAAATGAGAGAAGGGAGATGAGGGGGAATGATGGGAGTGTTTTGCTATTGTTACTCTAAAAGTCAATTTTGGAGAATTCATGGTAATTTCCTAAGTCTAGCATAGATCACAAAGTCTTCTGACTAGTTTGGTTTATAATGTAACATTTCCTCTACAAATTAAACAAAACAAAGCAGAAACGTGGTACACAGCATATCAAGTATTCACTTCTATGTTCTGTGCTATCTTTTCCACATCCTGATCATATCATCATAAAAGCCATTCATTCTCCTGCTCAACATTCATGGTTTTTCAGTTTCTCAACAAGATTTGGGGTAAGAGTGATTGTCACATGCATTTTTTTTTAAATACAACTTAATTTAAATTGTGATTTTAAGGAACATCTACAGAGAAGTTAGCTTTTCATTCATTCATTGTTATGTATTTTACTCTTCTCCCTCCCCCAGTTCACTTAAACACACACACACACACACACACACACACACACCCCTCATTCACTGTTGCACACAAATGCATTTTTTAAGGACCTAGTGAACAAGGGTAAGTCTGTCAACTTCATTATCATCAGACTTTTGGACCAGGATATTCCACCTCAAGCCTGTGTCAGTGACCCAAAAGAGTGTGGAAATTATGAAACAATATCAGTAATATCACACACTAGCAAAATCCTACTGAAGATTTTCAAGAAATGACTGAAACAGTACATTGACAGAGAACTACCAGATATACAAGCTGAGTTTAGAAGAGGTCGTGGCACTAGAGACATTATTGCCAATATTAGATGAATTTTGGCAGAAAGCAAAGAGTACCAGAGCAATGTCTAGCTGTGTTTCATTGACTGTGCAAAGTCATTTGACTGTGTGAATCACAACAATGTGGCTAACCTTCAGGAAAATGGGATTCCCAGAACAATTGACTGTGCTTATGTGAAGCCTATACTCAGACCAGGAAGCAGTCCTCAGAACAGAGCAAGGAAACACTACATGGTTCAAAATCAGGAAAGGAGTGTGTCAGGGATGTGTCACGTCTCCATACCTCTTCAGTCTATATGCAGAACACATCATTCAGGAAGCAGAGCTTTATGAGGAGGAGTGTGGCATCAGGACTGAAGGTAGATTTATCAACAACCTATGTTGTGCAGATGACACAACCTTGCTTACTGAAACTAAGAACACTTGA
Organism: Elephantulus edwardii; assembly: GCF_000299155.1. Taxonomy (NCBI): domain Eukaryota; kingdom Metazoa; phylum Chordata; class Mammalia; order Macroscelidea; family Macroscelididae; genus Elephantulus; species Elephantulus edwardii. The sequence goes on along the minus strand of NW_006399965.1, from coordinate 136,264 downwards.
AGTGAAGGTCAAGGATTGTAGTTGATTAAAGATCAACATCAAGAAGACAAAGATTCTCACCACTGGGCTGATTGGCAGCACCATGATGGAGATGGAGAAGAAATTGAGACTGTTAACAATTACAACTTGCTCAGCTCCACAATCAACACTCTTAACACCAGCAGTCAGGAAATCAAAAGATTAATTGCATTGAGAAAATCTGCTGTCAGGGACCTCTCCAGAGTGCTGAAAAACAATGATATCAGTCTAGAGAATAAGGTGTGCCTAATCCAAGCCATGGTCTTTGCAATTACTTGCTATGCATCAGAGAGCTGGACAATGACTAAGGATGATAGAAGAAGAATTGATGCCTTTGAGTTGTGGTGCTGGAGAATTATGTACCATGGACTGCCAAGGAAACAAATAGATCTGTCTTGGAGAGGGTGAAACCAAGTTTCTCCTTGGATGCTAGGATTCTGAAGCTCTGTCTTATATACATTGTGTGTGGCATGCAGTCTGTGGAAAAGGACATCATGCTTAGAAGGATGGAGGGATGGTGCAGGAGAGAAAGACCCCGGATGAGATGGAATACAGTAACCCGGGCAACGGGGGTTGGTGTGTCAGAGTTAATGAGACTGGCTCAGGGCAGGGCAGGGTTCAGAGCTGCTGGACTTAGGGTCTATGGGTCACAGATGACTTGACAGCACGTAACAACAACAACTGTGGGTAGGGATTTGCACCGCCAATCCAAAGGCGCGCAGTTTTAATCTACTGGCAGGAGACAGATAGGCAATCTCCTCCCGTGGGATCTACAACTTCTGAAAACCCACTGAAGGATTGATTTTGATTCAGTAGCAATAAGTTTGAGGGTTCTTTTAAGGAGCCTAAGTCTGATAGTTCAAAATTGGGAAGGGTGTGAACCAAGGATGTGCCCTATCTCTGTGTCTTTTCAATCTATATGTGGAACAGATTATTTGGGAGGCTGGTGAGGACAAGTGTGGCATCAGGATTGGAGGTAGACTAATCCACAATCTGTGTTGTGCAGATGGCACAATCCTGCTTGTTGAAATTGAGGAGGACCTGAAGTGGTTGCTGCAGAACATCAAGGACTGCAACCTTCAGTACGAATTGAAGCTCAACATCAAGACAAAGATTCTCACCACTGGGCCAACTGGCAGCATCGTGATGGATGGTGAAGAGATTGAGATGGTCAACAGCTTCAGTTTGTTTCGTTTTACAATCAACACTCTTGGTACCAGCAGCCAGGAAATGAAAAGACAAATTGCATTGGGAAAGTCTGTTGTCAGAGACCTCCCCAAAGTACTGAAGAGCAACGATGTCAGTCTGGAGATTAAAGTGCACCTGATACTGGCCATGGTCTTTGGAATTATTTGCTATGCATCAGAAAGCTGGACAGTGACTAGGGCTGACAGGAGAATTGATGACTTTGAGCTGTGGTACTGGAGAAGAATATTGAATATACCATGGACTGCTGGGAGAACAAACAAGTTCATTCAGGAGAGGATGAAGCTTCAGAATCCTTGCCTTCAAGGAGCAGCCTGTTTTCTGAGGCTTCATCTGACATACTTTGGACATGTTGCAAGGTGGGACCAGTCCTTGGAGAGGGACGTCATGCTTCAGATGGTGAAAGGACAGCCTAAGAGAGGAAGACCCTCTATGAGATGGAGGAAGACCCTCTATGAGATGGATTGATTCAATGACTGGGGTGATGGGGGTACGTATGTCAGAGACAGTAAGATTGGTACAGGATAGAGCGGGCTTTAGGGCTGTTGTACAAAGAGTCGCTATGAGTCACAGGTTATAACAACAAGTCAGATGGGTTTCTGGTGGTGAAAATAATAGACTATGAATTAGAATGAACTTCAATGATTCTAAACATTCTCTTTGGAATCTTTGCAGCACTGGCTAGGAAACTTGACATGAACAAAATCATCTAAATAATGGATGCCCCTATAGGTATAATTTTAAATGGTTCTCAATTTCACATTGTAGATGGAACTGTTGGCACGGTCTCATTCACCAACTGTCACTTCATTAACTGTCAGCTTGGGGCAGCTTCTATTTCTGTATGAAGTCTCTGACCTGCTTTTTTGGTAAGCCGGCATCCTTGTCACAGTTTTGACAGAGTCCTTTAGTCTTCAGCTGGCAGCTTGTGTCTCCCAAGCTCACACTCTCTTGTTACTTAATTGCATTAGAGTGAGAGAACATGAAAATGACCTCAGTGTGTTTGCTTCACTCAGTGCTGTGTAGGCTAGGTTGGAAGAGGAACTGGTGAGGCCATGGCCCATACTTCCACTCAAATGCCCTGAAATAGGAAGGCCTGCCTGCTGCCACTTGCTCATCTTTGAGCTTCAAAGGGTCAGGCAGGAACAATTAAACTGCAGCTTTGCCACTTTTCAATGACTACTTGAGCCTGTGTTCATTTTATTTTTAATTTGCCCAGAAAGGATTCTTCAAAACCATTTGCCGAGAGCTGTAAACATTAACAAATACAAATAGTATTAAGCTGACCACTTCTGGGTATTGTTTCCCTTTCTGAGTCATTTAATCCCTAAACATTTCTCCACTTTCAAGCACCCTGTTCGCTCCCTGTGAGGCGCATTTCATGCCTTTTAAACACAAACACAATTTTGCAGCATCTTTAAAAACTTCTTTGGATGGGAAGCTTTATAAAACAGATTATGCCCTTCGACCCGGAGATGCCCCTGGGACTGCTGAGGTGTGGGGAACTGTCTGCCCCTTTACTAAATGGTCCCAGACAGCTATACTTTTTGAGTCCACATGTCTGTTTTCCATTATTTTCTGCCTCCTCTGCTGCCAATTTATTGTGCCTACTTCATTTTCCACAAATTCTGGCCCACAAAATATGTCTCCTAAAAATCAATTTCTTTCTTTCTCTTTTTGGAAATCAGAAATAGCTAGCATCTTAGCTATCTCTATTCACTATCTAATGTGGGAATTTCAAGCTCAACTACAATGAGATTCTTTAATAAGCATCCCCAAGGGACTGGTGAAACACAGTTGTGTAAAATATCAAGGATAATAACTATAGGAATAAAAACCAAAAATAAATAATATTTATAAGGGTGGTTTCAGTCTATATTTAGCATTTTTATGATAAAAATTGATTTTCCTTTTACTCAAAGTCATGGAAACAGCCAGATACATTAGAGGCAGTTTTTCCTGAAGTCACATCTGTCTGACTTTATTGAATTTCCTTTTCTTAATGAATCATGAGGGTTGAGTTAAATGTTAAATAGCAGTGTTTATATAAGGAACATGCATGTTTGCTTTTTCTTCAATTAAGTAAAAGCTGGTTGACCCTAGTGCCACTGAGCCTCGTGCTTGTTAATGGCACAGCTTTCCTCCTTAACAAGCTCTTCTGGTAAACCTTGTCACGCCATTTCATATGCATAGACAGAGCATGCAATGATTGGCTACCTTTTGGATGATACCTGCAAAAGAAACTGAGAGCTGGAAATTAGAGTCTGAGGAACTAGGAAGTGTTCTGTAATTGCAATGCCTGGTGTTGCTCTGTCTCTGCACACAGATATGCACATTAGGATTCAAACAATGACAATAAAACAAAGACCACGTAAAAAAATATGGAGTTGGGAGATGACTTAATTTGAGCTTGATAACTCAGCTGCATACGGAATCACCTAGAGAGCTTTTTTGAAAAGAAAAAATTCTAGGGCCCTTTCCAGATCTATGGAATCAATTTTCAGGGTCTAGAGCCTTGGGAATCTATATTTTTAAAGATTCCTTCAAGACTCCCACCTCTATAAAATGCACTTTGGGAATCATTGCTTCAGAGTTCATTAGTCTAACCCTTTACAGACATGTGAAAGTTTTTTCCAACATTCCTGAGAAATGAACTTTTATCCTCTGTTTGAATACCTCCATAAATTGGAGATAATCATCTCAGGAGGTAGCCTCCCATTGCATGTCAGCTTTTGCCATGAGAAGCCATCTACCTCCTTTAAGAGCCCTTTATTAATCCAGATTTTCATCTGGAAACACACAAAATAACCCTTAAGCATAAGTGAGTCCTTCAAGCACTTGAGGATTGCTAGTTGATCCTTCTGTCTCTGTCTTCTTTTAGAGGATCTGACCCACACTCAAATCTTGCATTATTCATTCTCTGCTGCTGATCCCTAAACTGGTATTTTTGGTCAGACTCTCTTCAGAGTACCAGTTCTATATCTGCCAAATGTCTTCATTCTTATGTTCTATGGGCACTTCCAGTTTAACATGATAAAAAAAATAAAAATTCTGGCCCCGTTCTATTTAAAAAGTCTTCCTTCTCCTGTTTTTCTTCTCCAGTAGATTAAACCTTCTTCCATTGTCAAAGCTGAACTGTCTTGGTGTAAGGTTCTCAATTCTGACTCCTTTGGCTCCCTCAAGTCAAGCACCAAGCTCATCATCAAGTCCTAGAAATTATATCAAGTAATAGTATTTTAAGTTACTTCTCATGTATCTGAACGTTGAAAAATGTATAAGGAAGATGGATTTATTTAGAATTCTGAGCATCATACACATCAGTACCAAAGTAATAACAAATAGATGGAGGCCAGAAATCTCCCCAACGTTCGTTCTAGTAAACGCTCCATCTTTTTTATAATACCCTGTTCCTCCTCCTCCTCCTCACCTTCTATCCATGTTTTCTGCACTCTGAAATTTTCTGGAAGGTTTTCATGAAGCTCATGCACCTGTTGATGATATCAGACAGTGTTGAGGCAGCTGGCTTAGGTCAGGAATCTATCCCAAGGAAGTGGAGAGAGAGAGAGTCCCCAGAGAGTCCCAAACATAATCTTCTTTTATTAGAGCACCAGGGACCATAACCTCCAGGGAACTAAGAGTGTGGATTTGGGCCATGCTTTACCCAGTCTTTGTTGTTGTTATTGAGTACTGTGCAGTCAGAACTAATCCATAGCTGACCCTCCAGTGTGTTTACAGAGGCAGTAAATTGCACAGGAGGAGATTACCCATCTTTCTCCTTCAGAGAATCTGATGAATACAAAGTGCTTAATTGTATGTTGGCAACACAATTCCTTACCACTAAGCCAATAGAGGTCCCTACTCCAACCTTCAGCAAGTCTTTAATCAAAGCCGTCATTCTCTTTCATTCACTAGGTATCCTATATGACTTCAAATTAGCTATAATGGCTTAGACAATTCTAACAGTTCCCATTTGGCATGTCCGATCAACACTGGATTCAGGGAAGATTTACATGCCTTCAATTTTACAATATGTGGTAAAGGGAGTGTTTTCCAAATATATATAACATCCATATTTTATCAACTCACTGAGCTGACTAAAAGTGGAGTTGTGGGATATCAAGAGATAGAAAACTCATTTGAGAAAGTAAATCCTGACACCAAAAAGACCAAAGAAGAATTGGTGCCTTTGAATTGTTGTGTTGGTGAAGAGCACTGAAGATACTGTGGATTGCTATATAACAATCTGCACTATACAGGTGACACCACCTTACTTGGTGAAAGTGAGGACATGAGATACCTCCTGCAGAAGATCAAAGACTGCAGCCTTTAAAATGGATTATACCTCAACATCAGGAAGACAAAAATCCTCAACACTCAGCTGATAAACAAAATTCTGATAAATGGAGAAAAGGTTGACATTGTCACTGATTCCATCTGACTTGGATCCACAATCAACACCCTTTCTGTTGGGCAGTATTACGGTTAACTTTAGTTATCAGTATGTTGCTCTCGATTTCTTAAGCTTTTTTGAATTTTTCTATATTTTTCCATATTTTGAACACATTTTCCTAAAATAGAAGCTCAGTCAGGAGTTTCTACAGCTGCCATATTAACCTTTCCACATTCCTCCCTACTTGGTTTTCCATCACCATCCTTTTTAAGAAATATCTTTTTATGTGCCTCCTAAATGCTCAAGTCATTTTCCTCTTAACTATTATAATATTTATACTACTAGGAATGCAAAATTCTAACAATACAATTGACCATTTTTTGAGATATTACTATATACCAGATACTGTAGTATTTTATATGTATTATCCCATTGAATGTTTCTTAAAACCAAAAATCTCAAAAGTTTTACTGCCATGCTCATTTCGGCAGTTGTTGTTACTGTTGTTTTGTACTGTGGAATTGGAACCAACTCATGACTGACCCTCCAGCAGGTTTTCAGAGATAGTTAATCAAATGGGAGATTTCCCATCCTTCTCCCACGGAGCAGCTGGTGGCCTCAAACAGTGTTCCTTCAGGATCGCAGCGCAGTTTCTTGCCACTAGGCCACCAGAGGTCCCTAGGGACTAAAAAATACAAATATTATAAGTATTGTGACGTCTATGGAACAAATAAGGGAGTTCTGGTGGCTTCGTGGTAAGGAACTGTGTTGGCAATGCAAAGAGGAAAAGATAGGCAACTTTCTCCTTTACTGCCTCCGAAAACCCACTGGAGAATCTGTTATGGATTGATTCCGACTTGACCGTACATAACAACAAGACCACAACATCAGAAGAGAATGCTCCATGATGTTTTGATGAACACTAACTTCTCAAATCTTTTGCTTTTCTTTCTTTGTCTGCTTATGGAAATACTCTTTGTCCCAGTTGTAAGAAGCAAGACAAGCCCTGGGTGGTACAGATGATGCATATGCTTGGCGGCTGATAGGTTGAAGCTCAAGTTCACCCCAAAGTGTCTCAGAAGAAAAATCTAGTATCTACTTTGGAAAATCAACCCCTGAACACCCTCAGAGCTCAGTTCTGCCCTGACTCTCATGGGGTGGTCATGAGTCTGCAAGCATCTGGATAAATCCAGAATGTCTTCAGACATTGGCAAAAGGTGAGGCGGGTGGTGTATAGTGATCTTCTTTCTTTCCTTCTTTGCCCTCTCCCCATTGAGAATCACTGGTATAATTTTGTTTTATTTCTCCTTTAAATATGGGAGATGAAATATTCAACAATGTGTGACAAGAATTTATCACTTTACCCTCTAACCCAATGAGATGTCCTGTGGAGCCTCAATAGTGGTGACCTGCTTTCTGTGTACCTTCTGGCTGCATGTAGACACATTCTGTACACTTTGTTGTTATGATTGGTAAGTTCACAGCAAAGAATCCTCCACACCACCCACATCATTCCTGTTCCTCTGAAGCCAATCACTCTTGAGGGTGGAGTCAATCCAAAAGTTACAGTTAAATGGATTTTTTACTGCAGATATGGACACCTTAACTGCAGGTTCAAGGCCAGCCCAGAGATTCTTTGGTTGAGAAACGTCCTCGGTTTCCACTGAATACAAAGAAGAAAAGAAATTGTCAAAAGATGTCTATAAAAAAAACAACAACAACTCTCAATGGGATTTAATGGAAACCTATTCATGGTACCAGAATCTAGATTTTTATCTCCCAGTCCCTGCATATGCTTACTTCTTTGAAAGGTAAGTGATCACTCAAATAATTTTAAAATCTGCTATAATCTATTTGAGTTTTTTAAAAAAAATTATTATTATTATTTTATTATTAGTGTGTGTGTGTGTGTGTGTGTGTGTGTGTGTACCGTCAAAGCGGATGACTGGTACAGGAGGAGATTGTCCCTCTTTCCCGGCAGAGCATATGGTGGATTCGAACTGTGCGCCTCTGGGATTGCAGTGCAGCTTCTTGCCACTAGGCCACCAGAGCTCTCCTATTTGAGTTTTTAGATATAAGAAAATCACCATTTTAAATTGCACAGTGTCTGTATCTGTTTACCATAATGCATTACTTTTTCTTTCTGTCCAAATGTGCCTTGGAACTTAACCACACAACCCTTGAACAAGTAGCTTCCTGACAATCATATCAATTCACATCTTCATGTGGCAAGTTCAGCACACTAGTCATTGATGCCATGTTATCTTCATTTGGTTAACTTTCAGGTATAAGCCCCACAAATGAGGGAATTAGTCATTGATGCCATACTACCTTGGTTTGGTTACTTTTCAGGCCTAAGCCTGACACTGTTGTGTGTGTGAATGTGTTTTTTTGAAATATACACTTTCTCTAAAGCAAACTTGGTGGTGATGTTACTTTTGCCAATTTTTTATTTTTACATTATTCAATGTGGACAACACGAGGTCCTTTTTGTCCCCCCTGCTCCTTTTCAAATCAGACAGTTTAGACAAAACCTAATGGTTTTTGTTGGGTGCCAGCCCCCCAGACCATTTCCTTTCCATTAATAAGCACAAATATAGAAGGGTGCCCTGCTGCTTCATGTAGAATTATTTTAAGGCCTGCAAATTGGTCTTCCTAACTTTGACCGTGAGCAGCGAGAGCTTGCTGATCTCGCATTCTGGAATCTCATTGCTCTTCCGCACACTCAATGCCTGGAAACAAGGAAGCCTGACACTTGGAGGGCCATGCTGTCTGACAAACCGGATTAATAATGAATGAGCCCATCTTGTATAATCAGAAAGGGGAGGAAGGCTACAAATTAGGAATAAGCTTGTTATTCATTGCAGGCGGCAGCAGCACCCTGCGTAGGGCCTCACTGAAGCTCAGATTCACGGTGACTGTGGGCCTGACTCCCGCCTCGTGCTGCTTTGCACTTTTCTCCTGAGAGTCTCCCTCCCGAGGGATTTGCAAAGCAAGGAGGTCTCCAAATTCCAACCTGGGAGATGCATTTGCACCACACGAGAATGACAACTTCTTATTCACCGACAGGGTGAATATATTGTAAATGGGTTACATTTCCATCTTAAATTAAGTTAAAGTTATCACATTTTCCATACAAATTAGATCAAAATTATGCCAAGACGGGAATTTTTGCACAATTTCTGGTATTCCCAAGAGATGCTGACTGAATAACATGGGATTCTGGTGAAAATGAGCTGCCTGTCTCTGAACTAGGGAAAACTTACTGGGGTTTTCTTCGAGTAGGGCTTGGGGTGTGTGTGTGTGTGTGTGTGTGTGTGTGTGTGTGTGTGTATACTACAAAAAAGTATATATATACAAAGCATTAGCGGTGGTATTAGTTGTATGCACCCCCAAACCCAACCAGCAACAGTAATAAAATGACAAGAACGTTTCCAAGACAGTTCTAGCAAAAGTCAGTTAACAACATTTCATCAAGAAAACCTGAAAATTAATTTCTCAGAGCGTAGCGAGGACCTGGACAAGCAACAGCTAAGTGCCACTAATCTAAGAATGAGCCAACATCCTGCAACAAATCTCCAACGGTTAGAGGGTGGCGAGGGTAAGAATTCCTCGGTGTCTTTGACCCCATCTGCATGTCCTAGCCTCCTTATGTACCATCTTGGCTCTCCTGTGCAGTGAAGATCTCTTGGGTTCAGATGAGTGAAGTTTGAGGTCAGTTCAGGTGGCCTAGAATCCTGTGGGCTTACACCAGTGGAGACAGGACAGGGTGGATGTCCTAGCTTTGCAGTGCTTACTTTGTGAGAAAGGCATGTGTCAGGTCAAAGTGAGGACCAACGTAGCCAGTGTGATACCTCCAGCTTACAGCCACAGCTCAGAACACACTATCTAGCAGGAGAAATGTTCTTTAAAATGGACAGTGGCTCCCTGGGTGTATATGTGCTCTGTGCATGTGTTTGTGTGTGTGTGTGTGGGTGTGTGTGTGTGGTCAGATTTGTTCTGGAAACTTTGAGAAAGATTGCCAAAATCAAGACCATATCAGCCACAGTTGATCAGAAAATTGGAAGGATCAGAGATTCCCAGGGGGAAGGAGCAGGTCATGGGCGGCCACAGAGAGGTTTGACACAGTCAGGTGTGTGACTGTCTTAGGTAGCTAGGCCGTGGATGACATAAGAGCAGACCAGTCGAGAAGTCAAGTCCCACTAACTGAACGGTTTCACATGGGTCTGTTGTCTTCTGCAAGTGCCCTTGCATGGTTAACCTGAACTTTGCTTTTTAAAAAAAAATCTATCTATGGTAGATAAATGGGCCCCAAACCTACAAAAGATCTTGTCCTCACAGCCCGAGAGAATGTTAGGACAGTATTGTTACATGACAATAGGGAATTATTGTCCCTACATTGCTAAATAGCTAAACTTGAGATAAAAAGATTATCCCAGATTATTCAGAGAGGGCCCAGTATTATCAGAAGGATTATTATAAGTAGAAACCCCCAAAACCTAGCCCACTGTGAGCAAGTTGATTCTAACTCATAAGAACCTGCTGGATGGGAGGAACTGCTCTCTTTCTGGGCTCTAACCATTTACAGACACAGATTATCTCAACTGTCTCCCATGGAGCAGCTGGTGGGTTTGAACCAGACACCTTTAAGTTAGTTTATGCCAATTGCATAAACAGCTATGCCACCAGGGCTCCTTGAAAGTATAAAAGAAAGCCAGGAAAGGAAATCTGTTCCCTTTCATGACGGTATCATGAGAAAGATTTAAAAAACCTTTGCGGGGAGCCATGAACTAAGGAATAGAGGCAGCCCCTAGAAGCAGAAAAAGACAAGTCTGTTTTCTCCTAGCTTCCCAGAGAAGTACACAGCTCTGTCAGCACCTGGCTTTTCACCCAGTCAGACCCATTTTGGATCTCTGACCCTCAGAATCTTAAGTTAATAAGTGTTTTGTGCTGTTTCAAAACACTAAGTTTCTCTTCATTTGTTACAACAAAATAGGAAACTAATAAAACACGCAGAGAAAATAGGCCTTAACACATCTTGAAATGGAATTTGTCTTAGAGGGGTTGATGGAGGGAGGATGGGACCCCATATTGAACCCCAGAATGGGGTAGGATGGAGACAGAGTGGCAGGGAAGGGAGAGTGCACGTGGTGTTTGTCACTCGCTTTTGTTCCCAGTCTTTTTTCCCCTGAGAGGAGCTCTTGGGGGCTGCAAAGTAATAATTGAAAGAGCTGTTTTCAATAAAACCACCATAAAGCAGCAGGTACAAAAAAGAACTGCTTTGAGTCCCGCCAACAGGGTGTAATCACAGACGTGCCTGCTCTCAGCTGGAGCCATGGAGTGGGCTGCAGAGGGCATGGCCCCAGAAATGGCTGAAAGCATTGGCCTTGGTACCAGGGGCTTGGGGACAATGTGATGGTCCCCAGTAGAGGCAGCAATTTGCAGGGTAGAGTAATTTGCATGTCCCTTGATAGGGTCACCAAGACACAGTGAACAGGACACAAAACAGACAACGTGGTGGCAGTCAGTCACCATTATTCACAGTGAACACTGAGTCCCATGGAAAGTGGCACGCTGAAGTTGGTGTGTGGTTGATGATGTTGCACGTAGGCAGGACTGTCATTCCTCACATCCTATGGTGGTCTGGGTTACTGGGGGTCATATCTTATAGTCACCAGGGCTGTGCAAATGACGGGCACAAAAGAAAACACACTTCACTGGACATGTTGGGATAAGGCAAAGCATTCCTGGGAACTTTGTGTCTGGAACTTCTAAAATATTTCAGTGTGGGGATTTAAACCAGATTTAAGCCTAAGGCGAGGGAGCTGTGGGGCAAATACTCTAAATTGCTTTGTTGCCAAACTGTTAGCAGAGCATTTTTCATCGCTGTGCCTCACTGATGTGGTATCAGCCCAACAGAAACTCATATTGGCAAATAAAAGACATAACACTCCGACTCGCATCTACATCCTGGAGAAGTCAGATGTTTAACATCAAGAGGGGATGTGTTTTTATTTTTGTCAGGGAGCAGTTTCCAATAACAGGGGTTAAAGTGTGTTCCTGTGATGGATATTCTCCAAGTGCCCTCTAGCTTCTCAGACTGCACAGAAGCAGGACTGGCGGGAAAGGTCGCTCCACCTACCCCAGGTAAGAGTGTCTGGGCAGCCTCTTCCTGAGCTGTGTGTGCATGACATTGTTTTCAAAAGCTCCACATCATTCCACATAATTCTTCAAAGTGGGTTTTTTCCCCATTTGCTATTGCCGTGTTGCTGATAATTTTTCCTCCAGTTTGATACTTGACAAATTGACTCCTCTTTCTGTTAGAAGCCTCTCTGGATCCACTCCTGGGGCGCTGTTGCCCTTGCTTTTTGGATTGCCACTTGTGTTAAGTTAAACCCCTGCCATTTACTTTGATGAGATTCAAGTGTTCCTCTCAGGGAGGAAAGGAAAGCCTCTTACTTGACAAGATGAATAGAAAAGAGCAGAGATTGGTTGCATTTAATCAGAGCTCACACAAACCCCAAGCAAAATGAAGCCGAAAATACCCCTTTTGATTGATTCAAAGTCAAATTCAGTTACAGATTTTGGGCAGCTGCAAATCCCAAACCGTGATCTAAGTCTCTTCTCCAGGAGTTCATTCACCAGTCTGAACCTAAATATAAGCAGCTCTTTAAAGTTTGTTTTCTCTTTGTTGGTGGGAATCCAGTGGTTCCTTTAATTCAAGGACTTCAAACAGTTACATTCTGGCTCAGCCTCTGCTGAGAATTTGCATGCCACCCCAGCTATACTGAATCAAAAGTTACATTTGAACAAAATCTTACTTAAATATAGATGCTGATTTCATGGACTTGGACAGCTAACTCAAAGGCAAGTGATTAGAATCCACCAGTTGAAAGACAGATATTCTCTTCCAGTGTGATTTACAGCTTCTGAAAGCCTCCTGGAGGGTCAGCTATGAGTCAGCTCCTTCTTGATGGCACACATCTGGGTGGACATACAAATTCTCAGAAGGGAGTCCAGAATGAACTGGTTCAATACCTGGTTAGCAATGTTTACCAGATGAGGTTTGTAAACCAATTAACACTCAGTGACATTTGCCCCAAACAAAAGGACAATTAGATGTGATTAACCAATCAAAGAGTAAGATTCCATCTAGGTTTTAAAGGGCATACTAATTGTGTAAATTTGTACCTCACCATTTTGGGTGCTTTATCTTGAGAAAGTTTTCTCAGCCAACAAACTCTATTAGCTCTCACCCAACAAACTCTATTAGCTCTCACCCAATAAACTCTATTAGCTCTAACTCTACTACATTTTTCTTTTCATCAGCACAAAGGAAGAAAGGATATAGTGGCATAGTCTGTAATGTGTTAAATTGTTATCTGAAAGGTTGCAACCAACTCAATGGCAGGTTTGGGCTTTTTGACATGTATATTAGGAGTCCTGTTGGTGCACTAGCTGAGATAGTTGCTGCTAACCAAAAGGTTTGTAGTTCCAGCTCCCGAGCTTCCCTGAGACCAAAAGACCTGGAGATATGCTCTATGAAGATCATAATCTTGGAAATCCCATGTTGCTGTTGTCATATACTGTCAAGCTGGAAGTGACTCATAGCTGACCTTTTAGTTTTAGAGTTTTTGGAGACTGTAAATTAATTGCTCCTGTGGAGCAGCTGATGGATTCCAACCAACTGCCTTTGAGTGGACAGCATGACTTTGTATCTATTAGGCCATATGAATCAGAATCAACTCGATGACATGGGGAAACGACAATATCATCATTGTTGGCTAGATTGAAAAAACAATATGCTGTAAAAGAACTCTAAAGTGTTGAAGTACAAGGATGTCAGTTTATGGACTAAAATGTACCTAATCCAAGTTACACGTACATGAAATTGAGGAGGACCTGAAGCGCTTGCTGCTGAGGGTCAAGAACTGCAGCCTTGAATATGGATTGAGGCTCAATATCAAGAAAACAAAGATTCTCACCACTGGACGAATTAGCAGCATCAGGATGGATGGTGAAGAGATTGAGATTGTTCCCAGCTTTAGTCTGCTTGGCTCCACAATCAACATTCTAGGCATCACCAGCCAGGAAATTAAAAGACATATTGGGATGGGAAAGTCTGCTGTTAGGGACCTCTCTAAAGTACTGAAGAGCAACAGTGTGTCTCTGGAGACTAAGATGTGTCTGGTAGAGGCCATGGTCTTTGCAATCACTTTTTGTGCATCAGAGAGCTGGACAATGACCATGGAGGATAGAAGAAGAATTGATGCTTTTGAGCTTTGGTGTTGGGAAAGAGTTTTGAGGGTACCATGGACTGCTAAAAAAACAAACAGATAAATCCTGGAGAGGGTTAAACCGGGCTGGTCTTTGGAGGCAAGGATTCTGAGGCTTCATCTGACATACTTTAGTCATGTTGTAAGGAGAGACCAGTCCTTGGAGAAGGACATCATGCTTGATAAACTTCCATTAAATCCTTAAGAATAGAAGAATTGTAGGAGGTATCTCACTACCTGATTTCAAATCCCAATACACTGCCATAGTGGTAAAGACAGCATGGTACTGGTACAATGACAGACACAGATCAATGGAAT
>NW_006399965.1:107206-119095 GCF_000299155.1 Elephantulus edwardii | reverse complement strand
CTTAAGTATTGCCACCCGTGGCTTGAATTTGTTTTTCAACTCCTTCAGCTTAAGAAACACTGAGATAGTTTGGCCCTTTTGATTCCAGCTCTCCACACATTTCATTATAGTACCTTGCTTTGTCGTCCTGGGCTGCCTTTTGAAATTTTCTGTCAGCTCTTTGATTTCTTGGTTTCTTCCTTTAGCTTTGGCTTCTCAGTGCTCTCATGTAATACTCAGAGTGCTTCTGACATCCATCTTGGCCTTTTCTTCTTCTTCAGCCTTTGTAATTATCTTTTGCATTCTTCATGGATGATTTTCTTGATATCCTCCCAGAGCTCATTCGGTCTATGCTCATTGGTGCTCAAGAAGTGGGAAAGACTTAACGTCAAATTTTGGTTCCCATGGACTTGATTTAATTTTCCTCAACTTCAGCTTGAACTTGCATATGAATAGTTGGTGGTCTGTCCCACAATCAGCACCTGGCCTGCTTTTCACTGCTGATATTGAGATTCTCCACCGAGTCTTTCCGTATACACTAAAGAAATAAGAATTACCACCCAAATAGATACATGCACACCCATGTATATCGCTGTGTTGTTCATAATAGCAAGGAGATGTAAACAACCCAAATGATCATAAACAAATGAATGGATAGAGAAGTTCTTGTATATTCTCACAATGGAATACTACACAGCACTGAAAAACAAGGAACTCATAAAATATTGTACAAAATGGGTGACCCTGCAGGACATTATGCTGAGTGAAATATCTCAGTCACACAAGGACAAATACTGCATAATGCCACTGTTGTAAAACAGGACTAACATGAGTGTTGGGGAGTAACTAAGAAAAGAGGGGCTAATTAATGAACAGTGCATTTAAATAGATGAGGGAAAGAACTATCTTAAAGAAATATATGGTTAGGTATTATTTGTATGTCAACAGTCAAGAATAAGAGGTGCATAGCAAAGTGAACTGGAGAGCAGGGGGAGCGAGGAATTTTTTAAAAGAGAAAAGTTATCTGTGTGGGAGATGGTAGGGAGGAAAATTTGCAACAATAAATGAATGGAAATCCAAATTTTCTGAAAACATTTGTTAAAATATCAATAAAAAGTTTAAAAAAGCACACAGATGACTTACAAAAACTTTATTTTCCTAAAGAAAATAATAAATATGACAAGTTTATATTTGACAAATTATAAATACAAAAAAAATATCTTTTTCCCTACTATATTTTCTTTTTCTTTAATAACATCATGGGGAAAAATAAGAAAAATAAAAAAAAAACCCAAAAAAACAAAAAAAAAAAAAATAACATCATGGGGAAAATTTATTTTCTCCCAATCCTTTAGGCTAGAATTCTGAATTTAGGGTGTCGGCAAGGCCTTCTTACCACTGAAGGCAGTCAGTAGAAGAGGCTTTCTTGTTTCTCTCACTTCTGATAACCCAGGTGTTCCTGGGCTTGTAGCAATGTCACCACTCTTGATCATGCCACATGGTCATCTTCCCTCTATCTATATCTCTGCACTCCTTTTCCTCATTCATAAAGAGTCACTAATATTGGCTTAGAATGAACTGTAATTCAGTAAGACCTCGAGTCTTGGATGACCTTATTTCCAAACAAAGTTATTTTCAAGGGCAACAGGAGTTAGGACTTCGATATATACTTCCTGGTTGGCTTTCTTTTTTTCTTTTCTCACAGTAAGTAGACTTTCAGTTTTTTCAAGAAGTTTTAAAATTACAGGAACACTGTGCAAAAAGTGCAGAGAGCTCACATCTGGCCTCCTCTGCACATTGTTTTCCTTCCTAAAACCAAGCATCCCGTGAGACTGTTATGAACAATGAAGTAGCACAGCTTGTGTTCTTGGGGGACACAATTCAGTCCCTTGCTCCTGGGAAATAAGAGATGCTATGAGATGCTAGTCCTCATGTCCATAGATCAGTGCTTGAGTTTGCATTTTACAGGGAAGCTAATAAGGGCATTGAATTTTGGCCCAACAAGGTGTCTCATCCCTTCTTTAAAACCTTTCCACATACCAATTTCCTCCCATAAAGCTGCTCTTTAGTTTGTTTTGCTTCTTCATTAATTAGAGAGAATAAGCCCTCTCAACTAATATCCCACTGGGTTTTGTTGTATTCCTGTTTGTTTGTTTGCCCTTTCTTCATATTCCTTACCAGGTTTAAAATGAGGAGAGCTTGTACTTTCAGAAAAGCCCACAGTGAACTGTAAGTATTGCAGGAGGCACAGCCCATTATCCTGTTACTGTTGAATACTGCACGCTGGTTAATTTCCTTGGCTACACATGACAGTGAGTCTCACCTTGGCCATGTGAGGGCTTGCAGCCGTCTTAGGGCTGAGTTCTTTGTGCTCCACAGTCAGTTATATTCTTCTTGCACTTGATAATTAACTTACAAATTTGCACTCAAAACTCCAAATAAACTCTGAACCTGGGCCCATCTCCTATGTTGTGAAGTAATCTGGTGTTATTCCTTCTTCTTGCTTCAAAATGAAGACGTTGACTGTCACAATATTAACTTACTAGAGGTGTCTAGTACAAAGTCTGAAGAAAAGTGCTCTTGATGTGCACTTAGGAGACACATTACATTCTATTTCTGGAATTGTTTCTGATTTCCCATCATCCAGTAATTAATCTGATTTCCTTTTTCTTCCACACAATACTTCATATGTTATAAATAATAATGTTCAAAGTGCCAGGGTCAAATCTCTTTCCTCAATTTGTTCTAAGACACTACTCTAAGATACTAAAACTTGATGATACTGAGGAAAATGTTTAAGATACTGTTTTGCTGATATGCATTCATAGACTTACACTAAACATTACTTTTTAAGTTTCATTTATTTCCTCAAAGAGGTTTTAAAAATATAAGCTCAATTTTATTAAATAATGAAAACTTTTGCCTAGACAATGTGTAATTTATATGGCCCAAATAGGAATTTCCCTGTTTTTCTTCATGTGTTACAAGTGTAGTAAATGGAAGTTTAAAGCAGTGATCATTTTAGGTTTATGGGTCAATTTAAACAAAGTGATGTAGGAATGATTAGGTGTAAGGCTGAAAGAAATAGTAATTTAAATTTTAAGAGCTTCAAATTTAACTGGTAAGAATTCTTTTTAGAACAAATAAACTTCATAGCCTACAATCCTTAGGAATATATTCTTTCCAGATCTTTAGATATATGAAGGAAATAGAACAATGCTAAGTCCTGTATCACTATAGAGAGTTACCGAGTATTTGATACAGCTTGTCTGAAATTTTATTCCAGCAGTCACATACTTAGGACCCCTCTATCATTGTTATGTAGTCAGAATCAACTCATAATGACCCTTCAGCAGGTTTTCAGAGGCTGTAAAACACATGGGAGGAGATTGCATATCTTCTCCACAGAGTCGCTCTTGAATTCAAACCTGCAGACAGGGTGTCACTGTTGGTTAGCAGCACAACTCTTTAATTCTATAACCTCTAGTCTCTCCTGCACAAATTGTGTCAATCCTATAAAGAAGGAAAGCCCAAGTATCAGTTTGGTATCAACCAAATTCTGAGTGACCAGAAATCTGAGTTATCAGATATTCTGAGTGATCAAATATCTGAGTTTTCAGATGAAAGAATTAGGGGTTTTAAAATTATGATTTTAACTAAAATTTAGAAAAGTTAGATTTTCATTCATTCATTGTTGCACATTTTCTTTCCTATTCTTGTTTGCTCTTTTTCTAAAAAATAATTCATTCACTGTTGCATAATTTCCTTCCTTTCTCTCACCTCTCTCCCAGTACACTTTACTAGGCACTTCTTTTTTAATTTTATAGTTAATATCAACAGTTTTATATTCTTGTCTCTTAAAACTATATTATATTGCTTCATAAACTATTATATGCAATTTAAATGATAGAAATGACCTAAAACATTTTAATTTCTATTTGGGGTGGGAAGTCAGAGAATGTGGACCAGTTTTCTGTAGTAGATAGAATGCTATATAGTAGTCAAGAGTGTGAAATATCTCATATCATGGTTGTTGTTGTTGTTGTTATGTGCCGTGGAGTCACTTGCAACTCATAGCAACTCTATGTACAAGAGCCCTAAATCCTCCTCTATCCTCTGCCAACCTCACTTTCTCTGCCACACCCACTCCCATTACCCCAATCACTGAACTGATCAGTCTCATCGAGGGTCTCCTCTCCTGTGCTGTCCCTCCACTTTCCCAAACATGGCATTCCTTTCCAAGGACTGATTCCTCCTTGCAGCATGCCCAAATTATATCAAATGAAGCTTCAGAATCCTTGACTCCAAGGAACAGCCCAGTTTCACTCCATATCATAGTACTTACCTTCAAACATCTAGGATAAGAAAGAAAGGAAAACAAAAAACTTTTCTAGCTGAAAGCATTTTCCGCTAATCAACTGGAAAAGGTGCTTTAAAAGAAGAACTAACATGTGTAGGTTGGAAGGTACATGAAGAAACAGCTAGTTCTATACTGTTGGTTATCGTGTCCCCTGTATTTTTTGGAAAAGAGATTGGCATGATTAGTAATCAATAAATGTTGAATGAATGGAATGGAAAAAAATGTAAATGAATAAGCTTAGTTTTTCCCCAAGAAATATTTTGGCGGAAATGTTAAAAAAAGTTTGAAATGAGATAATTTAGATGTTTTGTCAACAATATTTCCTTGACAGTTATCTGCTCAGTTTTTATTGCATATCAGGTCTTGCTGTAAATTTAAAATAGAAGGATAAACACAATGCCATATTTCCTCTTTATAATACTTTAAATCTTAAGTGAGAGATGAAGACATAAATGATTCACCAAATGCAATGTGGAGAGGAGTGATTGTTATTGTTAGGTGCCGTCGAGCACAACTCATAGCAAGCCTATGAACTACAGATGTGAACCTTGTCCTACCCTGTTCCATCCTCATCATCTGTGACATGCTTGAGCCTGTTACTGCAGTCACGGTGTCAATCCATCTGGTTGAGAGACTTTCTCTCTCTTAGTGACCCTGCTTCATCTCACATACTTTGGGCATGTGGAGAGAAGGGATTATTTCTTGGAAATGGACATCACACTTGGAAAGGTGGAGAATCAGCAAATCATGATTTGGGTTTCTAAAATACTCAATGAGATTGTCCATGGAAAAAAGCTGTTAGTTCTGGCTAGAAACTTATTATCAGAAAAAGACAGCATCTGAATTGGAATTAGGTGGATGCGCAATCAGATTGTTTGATGGATCATTGAACAAAGGTCACTATGGGTAAAGATAAACACAATAAAAGGAATCAGGAGGGGAAAAAGTGACTTATTGCTCAAAAAAGTAACATTTATGAAGAGCAGATTAAAATTCTTACAGGCTATATGTTGGGTCTATGGACAGTAAAGATCCTTTGAGGATTTTTTAAGCAAGAAAAGATTAGTATGAATTATTTTTAAACCAGATCTTCCAATTTTAACTTTATAACTAAGAGCAGATCAATCCACTTGTTAAAAAAAAATTAGACCAGTAAGCCTGACAGTTTAGAAAGATCAGAAAATATAGATTGTTGTTGTTGTTGTTATGTGCTGTCGAGTCGCTTGCGACTCATAGTGACCTACAACAGCCCTGAACTCTGCTCCGTCCTGTGCCAATCGGACTGTCTCTGACACTCCCATCCCAATTATCCCAGTCACTGAATCAATCCACCTCATAGAGGGCCTTCCCCTCCTGCACCATCCCTCCACCCTCCCAAGCATGATGTCCTCCTCCAAGGACTGGTCTATCCTCACAACATGTCCAAAGTATGTTAGATGGAGCCTCAGAATCCTTGCCTCCAAGGAGCCACCTGTTTTAACCCTTTCCAGGACAAATCTGTTTGTTTTCCCAGCAGTCCATGGTATTCTCAATACTCTTCTCCAGCACCACAGCTCAAAGGCATCAATTCTCCTTCTTGCCTCCTTGGTCATTGTCCAACTCTCTGATGCATGACAAGTGATTGCGAAGACCATGGCCTGTATCAGACGCACCTTAGTCTCCAGAGAGACACCATTGCTCTTCAGTACTTTGGAGAGGTCCCTAACAGCAGACTTTCCCATGGCAATGTGCCTTTTCATTTCCTGGCTGCTGGTGCCAAGAGTGGAGCCAAGCAAGCTAAAGCTGTGTACAATCTCAATCTCTTCACCATCCATCCTGATGCTGCCAATTGGTCCAGTGGTGAGAATCTTTGTCTTCTTGACATTGAGCCTCGATCCAAGGCTACAGTCCTTGACCCTCTGCAGCAGGTGTTTCTATTTTAGCTTATTAAAATATTACTTGACCACATTAAAAAACTATAAAAAATATCAAATACTCAGAATTTGAAGATTCTAGAAGGAAGGGGAAATCATTGAGGTGAACACACAGTTATTTGCTCCTTTTTCCCTCAGGGCACTCAAGTTCATAAATGTCATGAGTGGTGAGTCACAAGCAAAGAAGAAAGTAAATACTAAATTAATAACCTTCAATATAGATTAGATCTCAACATCGAGAAAACAAAATTTCTAACCACTGAACTGATTTAAATCTATATGTACAAAATCTGGACAACGACTAAGGATGATAAGAGAGAACTGATGCCTTTGAGATATAATGTTGAAGAAGAATACTGGATATTGTTTGGACTAACAAAAGAACAAAAAGATACGTCTTTGAGAAAGTGCATCCAGAATGCTCATTGGAGGCAAAGAAGACAAAGCTTCATCTTATATACTTTGGGGTATTTCTTTGAAAGCAATATCATGCTTTGGAAGGTGGAGGGTAAGTAAAAGAGAGGAAGACACAGTAAAAAGATGGATTGACACAGTGACTGTATCAAGGGGTCAAGTATGTCAGAAATAATGATAATGGCACAGGATAGGACAGGGTTCAGATCTGTTGTCCACAGAGTCACTATGAATCATGCTTGACTTGTTGGCAACAACAAAATAAAAAGAAGATGAGCATAGGCTTCAACAATCTCAAAGACTTAGAATTCCACACAATTCAGGCAGTCACTGCCAACCCAAAGGCACTTTGCTTTGAATCCACCTCTGCAGGAAAAAAGATGAGCAGTCTCCTCCCGTGTGTGCTTTTTTTGTGCTTTGGGTTGTTTTTTTTCCTCTGAAAACTTGCTGGAGGGTAAGATATGTTTTGACACGATGGTACATAAAAAGGCAGTCAGGATATTAGGGATCCATATTTGAGATAGAAGAGGAATGTAAAGAAATGAAACTACAGTTTAAAATACTTTCTCAAGATCATTTGTTGATTTTTAAAACTGTATAGGCAGACAATTATACAAGTATGCAGCAGTCACAAAGAGTCTGAACTATTTAAAAAGAGGGTTTATGGTTGTTATTGTTGTTAGGTGCCATCGAGTCAACCATGACTCATAGCGACTCTGTGAATCTCTGACTTGAACCGTGCCCTCTCCTCCACCATCCCTGCCATACGTGAGCCCACTGCTCCAGCAGCTCTCAATCCTCATCGAGGGTTTTCCTCGCTTTCATTAACTTTCACTTGTCCAAGCATGATGTCCTTTTCCGAGGGCTGGCCTCTCTAACTATGCGCGGAGGTGAAGTTTCTCCATCATCCCCTCTAAGGAGCACTCTGGCTACACCTTGTTGTTGTTGTTTGTTTGTTTGTCTTAGGTGATTTCTAAGATCTCTTACAATCTTTTTTAAATAAAATTTTTATTTTATGCTGCTTTACTTACAAAGTTCATATACATTGTGCTTTACTCTGGATCTTTCCCATTTTCTTTACTCACCCTTCCCTCAACACATCAATTGGTGTGACCCTATGGTTACCTCCTGTCTATACTCACCCCTCTGCTCCTACCCTCCTTCCCTTGAATCCTTGGATCCTCATACTAGTCAACTTTCTATTTCTATAATAACATATTTGTCCTTATGGGACTGAGTTTGTTCATTTAGCATAATGCTGTCCAGTTCCTCCCAAGTTAGGTAGTTATTTACAAAATCATTGCTCCTGCATTCTGTGTGGTAATTCTCAATCCATTCAATTGTGATTGGATATTTGGGCTGTTTTCCATGTTCTTGTGATGGCGAATAACACTGCTATGAACATTGATGTACAAATCTCAGTTTATGCCTCATTTCCAATTTTCTTAGTGTGTATTCCAAGCAGTGCAATATTTGAGTCATATGGGGTTTCTATGTTCAGCTTTCTGAGGAAATGCCAAATTGCCTTCCAGAGTAGTTGTACCAATTTACAGTCCCATCAACAGTGTATAAGAGTTTCTATCTCACCACAACCTCTCCAACATTTATTACTGCTGTCCTTTATCACTCTTACTGTGGTGTCATGGCATCTCTTTATGGTTTTGATTTGCATCTCTCTTATTGACAGTGATTTTGAGCATTTCTTCATGTGTCTGTTGGCCATCTGAATATCTCCTTCTGTAAATTGTCTTTCCATGTCTTTTGTCCATATTGTAATTGTGTTAGCAATCTTTTTCTTGTGGGGGCCCTGTAAGATTTTGGAAACATTAAATATGAGATCCTTTTCTAAAATGGTATTGTTGTTTTGTGCTGTCAAGTCACCTGCAACTCATAGTGATCCTATGTACAACGGCCTTTAACCCTATTCTATGCTGTGCCAATCTCACTGTCTCTGACACACCTACCCCAATTGCCCCAGTCACTGAATCAATCTATCTCATTGAGGGTCTTTCTCTCCTGTGCTGTTCCTCCACACTCCCAAGCATGACGTCCTTCTCCAAGCACTGGTCCTTCCTTGCAACATTTCCAAAGAATGTCAGATGACGCTTCAGAATCCTTGCCTCTGAGGAACAGCCTGGTTTCAACCTCTCCAGGACGAACTTGTTTGTTCTCTTAGCAGTTGATACTCTTCTCCAACACCACAGCTCAAAAGCATTGCCAAATGTATTTTCCCAGTCAGTAGGGTTGGTTTTTTTGTTTGGTTTTTTTTCCACCCTGTTCGAAAATATTTTTTGATGCACACAGGGATTTAATCTGTAGAAGGCCCTATTCATAAATTTTATCATCTCTGGATTGTGCGTTTATGGCTACATTTGGCAGTCTCTTTATACAATAGACTAGGCCGTCTAAGCTTGATCCCTTTTGTCTCTTGAGAACTTTATGGTTTTGAGCTTTACTCCCAGGTCTCTGATCCACCTTGAGTTAATTTTTGTGTGTGGTGGAGATATGGATCCTAGTTTAGCTTTCTGCAGTTAGCAGTCTAGTTTTGCCAGTACCATTTGTTGAAGAGGTTGTCATTTCTTCATTTGATAGGTTTTATTTCCTTGGCAAATTTCAGTTGACCATAGATAGCTGGGTCCATTTCTAGCTTCTCAATTCCGTTCCATTGTTCTATGTGCCTGTCATTGTACCAGTACCATGCTGTTTTGGGTATTACTGCTGTGTAATAGGTTTTGAGGTCAGGGAGAGCTATGCCTACAACATCATTTTTGTTTTTCTTAAGTGTTTCATAAGAGGTTTCTTTCCTCTCCAAGTAAGCTTGACAACTTGCCTTTCAATCTTCTTAAAAAATGAATTTGGTATCTGCATTTGGAATTATGTTGAACACATAGATTGCTTTTGGTAAGATTACCATTTTCACAATATTGAATCAGTCATAAGCTATTTAATTCTTTTTTGTTGAAGATCTTTATTGTTGAAGAATACTTTTACTTTGCATAGTATTCTGGGTTTGTTTTTACTTTCCTTGGTATTTTAAAAGATATTATTTATGGGGCAGGGGGACAGGGACAGCAGATATAGAATGAACAACGAATGAACATCGTATGGATTGAAGAAAAGGACATCAGCTTGGATTGAATGGATGAACAGACAATATATGTATTGTTATTAACAACTTAACATGGCCCTTGGGACAAATAGACAACACCAGCTTGTTAGATCTAGAGGAGACTTACCCTCACTTTGGAAATTATTTAATTGTGATAGATAGCACTGTGTGCAAAAGGAATAGCAGAGACACTAAGTCACAAAACAACAGTCACGCAGCAGAAGCTCAGGGGCAAGGACCTTGGCGAAAAGAGGTGGACTGACACAAGACATTTGGAATCAGCCAATCCTATGATCTACAACCCTGGAAATGAAAAAGTAATGGAAAAAAATGGGGCTGCTTTCATAGTTAAAAAGGACATTTCTAGACCCATCTTGAAATACAGTATTATGAATGACAGGATAATATCCTTATGCGTAAAAGGAAGATCTGTTAATATCACCGTCATTCAAATTTATACACCAACAACCAGAGCTAAAGAGGAGGAAATAGATTCTTTCTTCCAACTGTTGCAGTCGGAAATCAATCAAACATGTAACCAAGATGCATTAATAATAACAGGTGACTGCGATGTGAAAGCTGATAACCAGAAAGAAGGATCAGTAGTTGGAAAACATGGACTTGGTGACAGAAATGAGGCTGGGGATAGAAATATAGAATTCTGCATGATCAATGATTTATTCATTGCAAAAACCTTTCATAAGAAACATAATGTAAGCTATACACATGGATTTCACCTGATGGTATGCACAGGAATCAGATAGATTACATCTGTGGAAGGAATCGTGGGGAAGTTTAATATAAACAGTGAAAACTAGGCCAACTGCTGAATGTAGAGGAGATCATAAATTACTCATGTGCAAATTCAAATTAAAGCTAAAGAAGGTCAAATAATATCTGCAGGAGTCAAAATATGATCTTGAGTCTATCTCCCTTGAATTTAAAAACCAACTCAGACACAGGTTTGAGTTCCTGAACACTAATGGGAGAAGACCAGACGAGCTCTGGGAAGATACAAAAACTACCATCCACAGAGAATGCAAAAGGTCATTACAAAAAAGAAGAAAGAAGACCAAAATGAATGTCAGAAGAGTTTCTGAATATTGCACTAAAGAGCCAAGAAACCAAAGCAAAGTAATCAAGAAGTTAAGGAACGGAAGAGAATATTTCAAAGGGTAGCTCGAGAAGACAAGGCAAAATATTATAATGAAATGTGCAAGGAGCTGGATTTGGAAAATCAAAATGGCCAAACTCACTAGGCATTTCTTAAGTTAAAGGAACTAAAGAACAAATTCAAGCTATGAATTAATGTTTAAGGATGCTATGATCAAAATATTGACTTAAAAAAAACAAAAAAAACCCAACAAAATATTGACTTACTCAGGAAGCATTAAAAGAAGATGGAAGGAGTATACAGAGTAACTGTATAAAAAACCCCAAGAAACCAAAACCAAACAAACAAAAAACACCCAAAAATGGCTGACACAGAAGAATTTCAAGAAACAATATATGATGATGAGGCGATGGTGATGAAAGAGGAAGTGTAGGCTGCTCAGAAGGATTTGGATAAAAAGAAAACTCCAGGAATTGATGGAATACCAATCGATATATTTCCTCAAACAGATGCTGTCCTGGATATGCTCACCTGGTTGTGCCAAGAAATCTGGAGGACAACTACCTCCTGGTCAACTGATTAAAAGAGATCCATATTTATTGACATTCCAAAAAAAAGGTGACCCATCAGAGTGTGGAAATTATCAAACAATATCACATGCTAGCAAAATCCTGCTGAAGATTATCCAGAAACAACTGTAGCAATATATTGACAGATAATTACAAGAAATACAATCTGGCATTAGAAGAGGCTGTAGCATTGGAGACATTATCATTACTGTCAGATGGATCTTGGCAGAAAGCAAAAAGTACCAGAGGACTGTCTATCTGCATTTCATTGAGTATGCAAAGGCATTTAACTGTGTGGATCACAACAAATTGTGGCTAACCTTGAGGAAAAAGGGAAACCCAGAACACTTGATTGTGCTTATGTGAAACCTATACTTGGACCAAGAAGCAGTCCTCAGAACTGAGCAAGGAAATATTACATGGTTCAAAAT
>NW_006399965.1:103652-104917 GCF_000299155.1 Elephantulus edwardii | reverse complement strand
TCCTCTTCTGTCTTTGCAATGGCCGTTTGCACTCTTCCTGTATGATACCCTTGATATCCTCCCACAACTCATCTGGCCTTCGCTCATTAGTGTTCAAAGCCTCAAACCCTCTTTTCTTAGTTTCTTGTAACCCCCATTTCAGCCCTGCAGTATTTGTCCTTTTCTGACTGAGATATTTCACTCAGCTAATGTCCTGCAGGATCACCCATTTTGTATAATATTTCATGAGTTCCTTGTTTTTCAGTGCTGCATAATATTCCATTGTGTGAATATACCACAGTTTCTCTATTCATTCATTTGGTGATGGACATTTGGGTTGCTTCCATCTCTTTGCTATTGTGAACAACACAGTGATATACAAGGGTGTCTATATATTTGGGTGGCAGTTCTGATATCTTTAGTGTAGATTCCCAATAGTGTAAGGGCTGGGTCAAATGGTATTTCTATTTCCAACTTTTTGAGAAAGCACCATACTGCCTTCCAGAGTGGTTGCACCATTTTTTACACTCCCAGAAACAGTGAATAAGTGTTCTAGTTCCTCCACAATCTTGCCAGGATTCGTTGATTGCTGCTCTGTTGAATTTTGCTCTCATTATGTGAGTGAGGTGGTATCTTACAGTTGTTTTGATGTGCATCTCTTTAGAGTTAGGGATTTTGAACAATTCTTCATGTGTTTGTTTGCTATCTGAATATCTTCTTTGGTGACATGTCTGTTCATATCCTGTGCCCATTTTGCAATTGAGTTGTTTACCGTTATCTTGTTGTGGCACTGGAATATTCTAGAAATTCTATAATTAAATCCCTTTTCAGACATGTCATTACCAAATATTTTCCCCCAGTCTGTGGTTTTCCTTTTTAGCTGGTTGGAGAAGTTTTATTGATATGCATAGGAATTTTATTTTTAGAAGGTCCCATTCATCTAGTTTATTCTCTTCTGGTTGGACATAAGGATTCTTGGAAGATGGTTCATGTCATGGATTAGAGATTCTAGAGTTCTTCCAAGCTTTTCTCTGATCAAGTTTATAGTCCAATACAATATTTAATAGGAGAGAATGTAGTGGATATCCTTGCCTAGTTCCTGTTCTCAAAGGAAATGTGTCTACTCTCTCACTATTGAGAACAATGTTAGCTCTTGGGTTTGTGTGTATACTTTTTACTATGTTGAGGAAATGTCCCTCTATTCCTATTTTGTTGAGTGTTTTAATAAGACAAGGCTGTTGGATTTTATCAAAGGCCTTTTCTGCATCAATTGACAGGATCATGTG
>NW_006399965.1:94633-102917 GCF_000299155.1 Elephantulus edwardii | reverse complement strand
TTCCAAATGTTTTTCTATTTCATTTCTTTCTAGTCTAATTTTTATAATTTCAGTTTTTTTAGAGTGTGTGGTTTTTCTTGCTATTCTTGTTCAATTTGTTTGAGGTGTTGGCTTAGAGTCAATTATAAATTTTCTTGCCTTTTCATATGTTTCCTTATTGCTATAAATTGACCTCTGATTACTGCTTTGGCTGTTTCCCAGAGGTTTTTAGTAAATCGTGCTTTCATTGTCATTTGTTTTGTGAAACTTATTAATTTAATTTTTTATTTCTTCTATTACCTACTCATGTTCAAGTAAGGTGCTATTCAGCTTCCAAATGTATGGTTGTGTTTTTTCCCCTCATTCATATTCTTGTTATTAATTTCTAATTTTGTAGCATTGTGGTCCAAGAAGATGCTTTGTAGTTTTTTTAAATTTCTTGATGCTCACCCTGTGACCTAAAATGTGATCTATTCTGGAGAACATTCCATGCATATTGGAGAGGAAAATATACTATGCTTTTGGGGGGTGCATTGAGTTGGTTTATTATGTGGAAGTACAGGCTGGCTTTGGAAGGGGTGATGGTACTAGGGATATTATAGCTAATGTTAGATGGATCTTGGCTGAAAGCAAAGAGTACCAGAGGAATATTTCATTGTGTTTCATTGACTATCCAAAGGCATTTGACTGTGTGGATCACAACAAATTGTGGCTAAGTTTGTGAAGAATGGAAATCCCAGAATGCTTGATCATGCTTATGCAAAACTATACAGAAGGACAAGAAGGCAGTCATCAGAACTGAGCAAGGGAACGCTGCATTTAAATTAGAAGGGTGTATGCCAGGGATGGGTCTTATCAACATACCTTTTCAATTTATATGCAGAACAGATTATCTGGGAAGCTGGGCTCTATGAGGAGAAATGTGGCATCAGGATTGGAGGACGACTCACCAACAATCTGCGTTATGCAGACAACACAACTCTCCTTGCTGAAACTGAGGAGGACCTGAAGCACTAGCTGCAGAAGGTCAAGGACTGCAGCCTTTTATATGGATATCAAGAAAACAGTGGTTCTCACCACTGGGCTGAATGACAGCACCATGATAGATGGTGAAGAGATTGAGATTGTTAACAGCTTTAGTTTGCTTGGCTCCACAATACCCTTGAATCCAGCAGCCAAGAAATTAAAAGATATATTGTTTTGGGAAGTCTGCTGTCAGAAACCTCTCCAAAGTACTGAGGAGCAACAATGTCAGGCTGGAGACTAAGGTATGCCTGTTACAGACCATGGTCTTTGCAATCACTTGCTATGCCTTGAAGAGCTGGACAATGACTAGGGATAATAGAAGGAGAATTGATGCCTTTGAGCTGTGATGTTGGAGAAGAGTGTTGAATATACCATGGACTACTAAGAGAACAAACAGGTTCATTCTAGAGAGGGTCAAACCATTCTGCTCCTTGGAGGCAAGGATTCTGAGACTTCATCTGACATACTTTGGACATGTTGCAAGGAGGGGCTATTTTTTGGAGAGGGACATTATTCTTGGGTGGGTAGAGGGACAGTGCAGGAGAGGAAGACTCTCGATAAGATGGACTGATTCAGTGACTGGGATTATGTGGGTGTGTCAGAGACAATAAGATTGACCCAAGATAGAACATGGTTTAAGGCTATTGTACATAGGGTGGCTATGAGTCTTGGGTGACTCAATGGCACATGACAACAACAACTACTATATCTTTGTTGATTTTCTTTCTGGGAGTTCTATTTTTTCCTTGAGAGTGTTGTATTGAAATCTCCAACTACTGTAGTGATCTTTTCTATTTCTTTTTTCAGTTTCATTTATGTTCATTTTGTATGTTTTGAATCTCTAGCATTTTGTGTATAGATATTTATTATTGTTATTTCCTCTTATTCTATTGACTCTTTAAGCATTATGTAGTGACCTTCTTTGTCCTTTGTGATGGTTTTTGTGTTAAAATCTATTTTATCAGAGATTACTGTCAGTACTACTGCTTTTTTTATGCTTGCCATTTGCTTGGTATATATTTTTCCCACCCTTTTATTTTTAGTTTTTCTTTATCTTCACTTTTCAAGTGTGTCTCTTGTAGACAGTATATTGATGAGGTGTTTTTTAGTTTGTTTGTT
This sequence comes from Elephantulus edwardii, assembly GCF_000299155.1. Taxonomy (NCBI): domain Eukaryota; kingdom Metazoa; phylum Chordata; class Mammalia; order Macroscelidea; family Macroscelididae; genus Elephantulus; species Elephantulus edwardii. Next base: position 100,793 of record NW_006399965.1, on the reverse strand, counting down.
TTGTTTTTTAATTCAATCTGCAACTCTTTTTTTTTCTTCAGTGGCGCATTTAAACCATTTACATTCAGTGTGATTATTGAGAGGCAAGGTGTTATTGCTTTCATTTGTTGAAGGTTTTTTAATCATTATAACTGATTACTTTTGTCCATTCTGCTTTTTGTGGCACCTCTTTAAGGAGGACATCTCTCAGTGTTTCCTGCAATGCTGGTCTTGGTTTACAAACTCCCTTAGGTTCTTCTTTTGTAAGAATATCATGATATCTCCTTCATATTTGATGTACAGTTTTGCTGGATATAATAATTTTGGCTGACAGTTGTGTTCTTTGAGTGATCAATATATGTCATTTCATTGTCTTCTTGCTTGCATGGTTTCTGCTGAGAAATTGTCACTTAATCTTATTTGCTCTCCTTTATAAGTTACTCTTTTTGTTTCTCCCTCACTCCTTTCGGAATTCTTGCCTTATCTTTGATTCTGGCAAATTTGACTATGATATGCTTTGATATTTTTCTTTGGGGGTCTATTCTACATGGTGCTTACTCAGCTTCTTGAATATGTACTCTCTCATTTTTTCATTATGTTTGCAAAGTTTTCTTCTAGTAATTCTTCCACAACTTTCTCAGTGCCTTTACTTACTTCTTCCTGTTCTGAGATTCTGATTATGCAGGTTATTTCTCTTGATGGTGTTCGACATTATTCTTGGGCTTTCTTCTTTTTCCTTCCTTTTTGTGCTAGCAGAATAGTGGTAACAATTCTATCTTCCATTTCACTGATTCTCTGTTCCAGTCTTTTCAACTTTTTTTATATGTCCCTCCAACATGTTTACACCATCTGAAACACTGGTATTCGTATTTTGGATTGTGGTTTATTGTTTTTCCAAAGCTTCTAATGCCTCATTGTTCTATCTGCATATTTTTGGATTTTAAAAAAAATTTCTTTTAGTTTTTGCTTGCAGTGTCTTGTAATTCTTCAAGTTTGTCTTTCACCCATTGAAATATTCAATCATTGTTATTTAGAATTCTGTGTCAGAAAGTTCCATCAGACTTTCTGGTTTCAGGAACTCCATTGATACTGTGTCACTGTTGGGGAGTGACATCTTGTTTTGGGTTTGTGTAGGGTGTGATTTAGTTTGCTTCTTCCGTGACATTGCTGTGGTAGAATTTTTCATGTCTGAGTTGATAGAAAATTCTTGGTCTGCTCAGAGGAGGGTCGGACAGCTACCTTGACTGAATTTCTTTCTCAACTTCTGATTCAAAGGACAACTTGTTTCATTTTGAGAGAGATATGGCCTGTGAAATAGCAGCCTCTTTTGTCAGACAATTGCTGCAGCTAGGCCAGTTCAAGATGCCCTGGGCTGAAGGCAGCTCAAACTTTGGTAGTGTGGAGGAAATGAAATAGGTACACTTGTGATACTAATGTTCCCGGCATAGTTCAGACGAATAACAGCAGGTCATCTCCTGGCATTGGGACTAGACATCCAGGCAGTGGGGCCAGGTCCTCCAGATGGTCTAACCAGGTTCTCCAGGCAACAGGACTGGGACTTCCAGGCAGTGGAGACAGGACTTCCAGGTAGCATTATCTGGGAATTCCAGGTGGTGGGTGGAGCATCCAGACAGTGGAATTGGGACTTCCAAGTGGAGGGCTGGTGCTGGGATTCCATACGGTGGATGGTAGAGTCCAGATGGTGGAGCAAGGTCCTCCAGGTGACAGGTTTAGGGTTCCAGGAGACAAAACTGGGGGCCTCAAGTTGGGGAGTGATGTGCCACCAAACAGCGATGCCTCAGTCTAGTGCTCCAGGAAGAGACCAGTCCAGGACAAACTAAGACATTTTTAACTCCTAGTTAATTGACCGGATACACGACAGAGGGTAACAAACAAAGACTACCTTTTTTATCTATATGTAGAATAGATAATTCAGAAAGCTGGGCTTTATAAGGAGGAATATGGCATCAGGATTGGATGAAGACTCATCAACAACCTACATTATGCAGATGATACAAATTTGCTTGCTGAAATGGAGGAGGACCTGAAGCATTTGCTGCAAAAGGTCAAGGACTGTAGTCTTCAATATACATTGAAGCTCAACATCAAGAAGACAGATTCTCACCACTGGCCCAATTGGCAGCACCATGACATATGGAGAAGAGATTGATGTTAACAATTATAGCTTGCTTAGCTCCACAATCAACACTCTTGGGACCAACAGTCAGGAAATGAAAAGATGAATAATAACACTGGGAAAATTTGCTATTAGGGACCTCTCTATAGTACTCAAGAGCAATTATGTCAATCTAGAGACGAAAGTGTGACTCATCAGGGCCATGGTGTTCACAATTACTTACTATGCATTAGAGAGCTGGACAATGACAATATATGGGGGGGGGGAAATGATACCTTTGAGTTGTGGTGCTGGAGAAGAGTCTTGAACAAACTATGGACTACCGAGAAAACAGATAGGTCTATAATATAGAGGGTGAAACAAAGTTTCTCTCTGGAGGCTAGGATTTTGAAGCTCTGTCTCATATACTTTGGACATGTGGCCAGGAGAGACTGACCCTGGGAGAAAGACATCATGCTTGGATGGGTAGAGGTACAGTGTGGGAGAGAAAGACCCTGGATGAGATGCATTGATACAGTGACTGGGGCAATAGGGGTTGGTGCATCAAAATCAGTGAGACTGCCTCAGGATAGGGCAGGCTTAAAAAATGCTATACATATGGTCACTAGGTATTTCGAAAAGAAAAGCATGACATTTTCAATTCAAATCATTAAATATGTAACTTAAAAAATACATACGACATTAAAGGACAATGTTTAAACCTCTAACTTTATCTTTGATACAATATTTGGCCCTACAGAATTATCTTTCTGAATTGAGTATTAATGGTATGTCAACCTGCAAAAGTAATACCCAAGCAATATGTTGTTGTTCTTGTTGTTGTGTACTATAAATTCAGAGCCGACCCACAGCTGACCCTCTGGGGGGTTTTCAGAGGCAATTAATCACATAAGAGGAGACTACCTATCTTTCTTCTGTGGAGCAGCTGGTAGCCTCGAGCTGGGTGCCTTTGGGATTGCACGCACATAACAACAACATTAACAACTTGGAAGAGGATCTGTATAACTGATTTAATAGGGAGAGAGAAGAGGAGAAAGAGATAGAGGATGACTGAAATAAAAAAGTCTAGGTCAACAGATATTGGTAGTTCGATGAGTAGAATAAAGGAAAAGGCAAAGTACAGTGAGGATAAAAAGTCAATTATATATCCAAATATTAGCAACATATTACTAAAACATGAAATTTAAATATTATATATGGTAGAAAAAGACTAAATATTTATGGCAACATTTTAAAAACATGTACAAGGGCTTTACTGGAAACTATAAAACAGTGCTGAGGGAAATGTAAGATTCAAATAAATAGAAAACTATATTGTACTCATGAATCTGTACATTCAATATTACTAGGAAGTCTATTTTTCCAATATTGATCTGAAAATTCAACATAATCCTCTCAGCCCTGAAACATCTGCCAGACTTTTTACCCTTTGAAGACATTTTCATGCAGATCATGCAATTTACATAAAAATGCAGAAGGTCTAGAATAGTTCAAAACTTTTTTTAAAAACAAGAACAAATTTAAAGAATTTGGACTATCAGATTTCAAGACTTACTACAAAAGTCCAGTAAAAAGGCAGTGTGGTATTGGTGTAAGAATAGACAAAAACACATAAAATAGAGCCCAGTAATAGGCACAAAATATGTGATCTGTTGAATTTCAACAAAATGTCAAAGTAATTTGAATGGGAAAAGAAAGTCTTTTCAACAAATAGTATTGGATACAAATTATATACATAAGTGCAGACATAACCCTCAGCTATTCATATCACATGCAAAAATTTACTTGAAATGGATGATAAATCTACACATGAAAGTTAAAAATTAGAAAAATCTTGGAAAAGAACATGGCATAAGGTCTTTGAGATCTTGAGTGAAGAAAAGATTTCTTATATAAAGTATAAAGTACAAACAATTAATAAATTAATAAATGGAACTTACTAAATTTCTTTTTGCTTTTAGGAAAATGCAGAATCAGCTTCTAAAATTTGGAAAGCATATTTGTAAGACTTCTATCTTATAAAAAACATGCTACATCAAGAATATATTAAAAATTAAAACTTTCAAAAACTTTCCTAATCCATAGTAAGAGAGAACAATCAATTTAAAAAAAAAGTCAAATTATCTAAAGATATACTTCAATAAAGGATATATTCAAGTGTCAAGTAAATGCATAAAAAACAATCTCAGCATCATTGATATCAGAAGAATGTAAATAAAGATCATCATGAGTTACAACTGAACATCTACTTGTTGTTGTTGTTGTTAGGTGTCATTGTGTTCACTACAGTTCATACCAACCCTATGAATAACAAATTGAAATTTTGCCCTACCCTCTGCCACCCTTAGTATTTCCATTATGCCAAAGCTCATTGTGGCAATCACTATCTCAGTCCATCTTGTTGTGGGTCTTCCTCTGTATCTATGCTTTCTAATTTTTCAATCATAAAATCCTTTTACAAGGACTAATAACTCTTGACAGTATGTCCAAAGTATGTGAGATGACATTGACCATCCAAGGAGCATCTTGACTATACGTCATCCAAGACAGATGTGTTTGGGGGTTTTTATAGTCCACAGTATTTTCTGTGATACAGACCATGGTCTTTGCAATCACTTTCCATGCGTTGGAGAGATGGACAAGGACTAGGGATGATAGAAGGATAATTGATGCCTTTGAGCTTTGGTGATGAAGAAGAGTGATGAATATACCGTGGACTTCTATGAGAACAAACAGGTTCATCCAAGAGAGGGTTAAACCAGGCTGCTCCTTGGAGGCAAGGATTCAGAAGCTTCATCTGACATATGTTGGGCATGTTGCAAGTAGAAACTAGTCCTTGGAGAGGGACGTCATTCTTGGGAGAGTTGAGGAACCACACAGGAGAGGAAGACCCTCAATGATATGACTTGATTCAGTGACTGAGGTAGTGGGGGTGCGTGTGTCAGAGACAATAAAATTGGCACAGGATAGAGCAGGGTTTAGGCTGTTATACATACGGTTACTATGAGTCACAGGTGACTCAATGGCGCATAACAATAACAATCGTATATTCAGTACTCTTCACCAGGGAAGACAGAGAATTGATTTTATTGGATTGTGACGCTGGCAAAGAGTATACATACTAGTATATATATTAGAAAGACTACATGAAAAGATTCAAATGAATGCTAAATGTTGTCCAGAATGTGAAGCACTTTCAAACATGCTAGTTGTTTTTGTCTCTGTGTACATGCAAGTCAGAATCAACTAATAGCTGACCCTGCAAAAGGTTTTCAAAGGGAGTAAATTGCATGGGAGGAGATTGCCCATCTTTCTCCCATGGAACAGTGGGTGGATTTGAACTCTGTGCATTTGTGATTCCAGCACAGCTTCTTATCTATCAGGGCTCCCTAGTAGTAACAACTTCCTGCTAGAAGGATTGCAAAATTGACCATTTTGGAAAGAAATTTGGCAATATTGTAAAAATCGAAACATAAACTTACCATTAAACTTAAAAATCACACTCTTAAGATTTTACCCAAAAGAAATAAAAATACATTTCCACACAAAAATTTGCATAATATGTTCATAGGAGCTTTTCTCCTAATAGTTCAAAAATAAGGACAACACAGATACCCATCAACAAGAGAAGAAACAAATTACAAAATGTGAAAGAATAAAAATTAATGAGGAAATGATTTGTATACACAGAACAACAAAGAATAATAAACTCCTGATACACATAAAACACAAAAATAAAAAATATGATAACATGTAATCTTTTAATAAAAATGTTATTTTATACTGTTTTACTTAGAGTTTTTATACCTTGTTTTTCTTTTTTTAATTAATTTTAATGAAAGTTTACAGAGACTTAGAGTTTCTAGTCATTCATGGTTGCACTTTTCTCCCTGCCCATCCCTCCCCCCTCAGTTCACTCTTCTTAAAAAGTAAAACTCTACAACAGTGGCACCATGCAATATTTGTCCTTTGTGACTGGGATATTTCACTCAGCATAATGTTCTCCAGAGTCAACCATTTTGAATAATATTGCATGAGTTCCTT
>NW_006399965.1:91454-92438 GCF_000299155.1 Elephantulus edwardii | reverse complement strand
TCCCTCATCTGTTTCAATGCAGTATACACCATTCCTCCCCTCCTTCTCTGTCTTCCCTCAACCCCAATATCAGTCCCATTTTACAACAATGTTAATTATGCAATATTTGTCCTTTTGTGACTGAGATATTTTACTCAGCATAATGTCCTCCAGGGTCATTCATTTTAGATAATATTTCATGAGTTTCTTGTTTTACACTGCTGCATAGTATTCCATTTTGTGAATATACCAGAGCTTCTCTATCCATTCGTTTGTTGATGGGCACTTGGGTTGTGTCCAGCTCTTTGCTACTATGAACAAAGCCACAATAAACATGGGTGTGCATATATCTGCTTGTGTGGTGGTTATGGTTTCTTTAGGGTAAATTCCCAGTAGTGGAATTGCTGGATCTTATGGCATTTTTATTTGCAACTTTTTGAGAAAGCGTCATACAGATTTCCATAGTGGTTGCACCATTTAACACTCCTACTGGAGAAACTGGATAAGGGTTTCAGTTTCTCTACAACATCACCAGCATTTGATGTGTGCTGTTCTGATAAATTTTTATATTCTTACTGGGGCGAGATGATATCTAGTTGTTTTGATTTACATCTCTCTTAGAGCTAGGGATTTTGAACATTTCTTCATGTGTTTGTTTGCCATCTGAATGTCTTTGGTAAATTCATATCCTGTGCCCAATCTTGTTGTGGTGCTCAAGTATTTTATAAATTCTAGATATAAGTCTCTTGTCTGACATGTCATTACCAAAGATTTTTTCCCAATTTGTGGCTTCCCTTTTTACCCTGTTGGAGAAGTTTTTGAATGTGCATTGGGATTTGATTCTTATTTTATCCTCTCCTGGTTGTAGATTTTCCAGGATGCTTGGAAGACTGTTTATATTGTAGATTAGGACTTCTAGAGTTCTTCCAAGCTTTTCTCTAATGAAGTTTATAGTCCTTGGTTTTAGTCCTAGGTCCATACATAATCCACTTTGAATTGGTTTTT
>NW_006399965.1:88222-89384 GCF_000299155.1 Elephantulus edwardii | reverse complement strand
GTTTTCCAGACATTTAGGTAAGTTGTGTTTTCATTGTCATTTGTTTCAAAAAACTTTTTAATTTAATTTTTTATTTCTTCTAGTACCCACTCATGTTCAAGCAAGGTGTTGTTCAGCTTCCAAATATATAGTTTTCTTCTTCTTTATCTTCTCATTATTAATTTCTAATTTTATAGCATTGTGGTCTGTGAAGATTCTTTTTATTATTTCTATGCTTTTGAATTTATTGATGCCTGCCTTGTGTCCTAAAATGTGATGTGTTCTGGAGAACATTTCATGCACATTGGAGAATAAGGTATACTGTGCTTTTCGGGGATGCATTAGGCTATGAATATCTATGAGATCGAGTTGGTTTATTGTTTGGTTTAATTCTTTAGTATCTTTGTTGAGTTTCTTTCTGGAAATTCTATGTTTTCTTGAGAGTGGTGTATTGACGTCTCCAACTACTATGGTAGAGTTGTCTATTTGCTTTTTCAGTTATGTTAGTGTTGTGTTCTATATTTTGCAGTTCTTTCATTTGTTGCATAGATATTTATTGTTATTATGTCTTCTTGTTCTATTGACCCCATAATAATTATATAGTGACCCTTCTTGTTCTTTATGATAGTTTTTGCAGTGAAATCTATTTTATCAGAAATTAATATGGCCACTTTTTTAAATTCTGGTTGCCATTTTCTTGGTATATTTCCCCCCAACCTTTTATTTTTAGTCTTTCTTTATATTAATTTTTCAGTTGTGTCTCTCGTAGACATCATATTGATGGATTTTGTGTGTTTTTTTTAATCCAACCTACTACTCTTTTCCTCTTCAGTGGTGCATTTAAACCATTTACATTAAGTGTGATTATTAAGAGTCAAGGTTTCATTGCTATCAGTTTGTTGAGTTCTTTTTGGTGTTGCTCCTGTTTACTTTGGTCTATCCTGCTTCTGTGGCACTTCTATAAGGACATCTTTTAGTGTTTCTGGCAACGCTGGTCTTGTTTTTACAAACTCCTCTAGGTTCTGATTTTCTGGGAATATCTTGATCTCTCCTTCATATTTGATGGACAATTTTTCTGGGTAAAATATTCTCAGCATATCTTAAGCTCAAGGAACTGAAGAACAAATTCAAACCTCGAGTTGCTATAATCAAGGATGCTTTCGGCAGAATGTTAAATGATCCA
>NW_006399965.1:85447-86677 GCF_000299155.1 Elephantulus edwardii | reverse complement strand
CAAGCGACTCGATGGCACATAACATCAACAACAAACAACAACAACAACATGCTCAAAATTTGTGAGAGAAACCTTCAACATCTTTGCCTCTAAGAAGTACTCTGGTCACACTTTCTCCAAGATAGATCTATTTGTTCTTTTGGTACAGTCCATGGGTACTCTTCTACAACACTACAGCTCAAAAGCATCAATGCTTCTTCTGTCATCCTTATTCATTGCTGAGCTCCAAGATGCATAGCAAGTTATTGGAAAGACCAGAGTCTGAGTCAGGTACACCTCAGTTTTTAAACTGAAATCATTGCTTCTCAGTATAGCAGTCTCTGATAGCAGACATTCCCGAAGAAATACTTCTCCTGGTCTCCTGACAGCTGGTGCCAGGGATATTGATTGTGACAGGGATGTTGATTGTGAATCCAAGGAAGATGAAATAGTTTACAATTTCAATCTTTTCTCCATTGATCATGATGTTGTCTATCAGTCCAGTGGTGAGAATCCTTGTCTTCTTGGTATAGAGATGAAATTCATATTGAAGTATTTGATCTTTTGCAGTAAAATAGTTTGCTAAAGTTGGAATTCCTCCTTTGTTTCATAATCTGCCACTGAACAGAATATTACCTGACCTCTTCACACTGCTCTTTGGAAGCTAAGGCATAGTGTGAAAACTGGTACTCTCAATACTACTCCTAGTACTATGAATAACGATGCTTTTTGCCTCTGATACACAAGTCTTGTAACTTCTGTCACAGAACAATGGTGTGATTATTGGTTAATTTTCAAGATAATATCTGAGAACTTTATGATTCTTCACAACTACTCTCATCTCTACTGTTTCACTCATTCTCTAATAAGTTTTAGTGCAAAATATACCTTTAATAAATTGCTGTTGTTGTTATGTGCCATTGAGCTGCTTGCAAATCATAGTGACCCTATGTACAACAGCTCTGAACCTTGCTCTATCCTGATGCAACCTTATTGTGTCTCTAACACACCTATCTACATTATCCTAGTCACTGATTCAATCTATCTCATCCTTGGTTTTCCTCTCTTGCACTGTCCTACAGAGCATGATGTCCCTCTCTAAGGTCTGGTCCCTCCTTGCAACATGCTCAAAGTGTATCAGATGAAACTTCAGTATTCTGGCCTTCAAGGAGCAGCCTGGTTTCACCCTCTTTAGGAGTAATCTGTTTGTTTTCCTAGCAGTGCATTCCATAATCTTGTCCAGCTCTACAG
>NW_006399965.1:70137-83847 GCF_000299155.1 Elephantulus edwardii | reverse complement strand
ACTGTGGAAGGCGGTATGGTGCTTTCTCAAAAAGTTGCAAATACAGCTACCATTTGACCCAGCAACTCCACTACTGGGAATATATCCCAAAGAGACCATAACTGCCACCCAAGCAGATATATGCACACCCATGTTTATCGCTTTGTTCACAATAACAAGGAGTTGGAAACAACCCAAATTCCCATGAACAAACAAATAGATAGAGAAACTGTGGTATATTCACACAATGGAATACTACACTGCATTGAAAAACAAAGAACTCATGCAATATTATTCAAAATAGGTGACTCTGGAGGACATTATGCTGAGTGAAGTATTTCAGTCACAAAAGGACAAATACTGCATGGTGCCATTGTTGTAAAACAATACTGACATTGAGCTTGGGGGGAGCCTGAGAAAGATGGGTTCAATAATGTATACCGCATTGAATCAGATGAGGGAGAAAACTATTTAAAAGGGATATGCGAGTAGGTAGTTTTGTCATGACAGGAGTCCAGAGCGAAGGCTGCATAGTGGATTGGCCTGGGGGAAGGTTTGTAAAGATGAATGAAAGAATTTTTCTTTTACTTTTCCAAGAGTGTAGTGTACAAGGGTGGGGAAGGTTGGGAGGGGAGAAAAGTGCAACAATGAATGAATGGGGAAAAAAAATAAAACACCTCCATGACAACTCTGCTTCTCAGGAAGCTGTTCAAAGATAATACAGCTCTAGATTTGTGTTTTGTTTATTTTTTAATGTACACTATGTAATTGTAAGCTGGGGCTGCTGTGATGCTGGGATGTCAAATGTCATAATGGTTATCCATGTTGGACAGTGTTTGGTGGCACTTCCAGTTTAAGACAGGTTTGGAAGCAGGAGTGGCATCCACTTCCTAAACAACATGAAGATAATTATAGAAAGACTTCAGGGCTTCTGTTCATGGGGTTGCTATGAGTCGTGCTCGACTTGAGGGCAATCAACAGATTTGCTTCCGAGTCACCTGTGACTCATAGTGACCCTATGCACAATACCTCCGAAATCTGTCCTACCCTAAGCCATTCTCACTGTCTCTGAACACTCCCAACCCAGTTACTGTCCCCAGTTACTGTCAATCCATCTCTTGAGGGTCTTCCTCTCTTGAGCTGTCCCTCCACCCTCTACCTTAAAACTCACTTACGTAAATATAAAACGTAGCTGTGACTGGAGAGTGGAGCATGGATTAGAGTAGAAAGTGACTGACATGCAAAAGACCAGGCCAACTTCTATTACTAGAATCTAGGCTGGAGGTGGGGAGTTCTGGAGGCTCCATAGGTAGTTGTGCTGCTAATTCAAAAGTGGTAATTCTCTGGTGCTTCAAATCCAGCAGTGGCTCTGAGGGAGAAAGATGGGCAATCTCCTCCTATGTGATTTACGGTCCCCAAAACACTTGTTGGAGGGCCAGTTATGAGTGAGCCCCAACTCAGCTGGCAGGAGCTTGAGTTTTGTTTGTTTTTAGTTTGGAGATAACTAATGTGTAAGTCAGGATAGTAGCATGTTGTTGTGGTGGTGGTGGTGTGTCATCGAGTCCACATCCACCTGGAGCTGACCCTCCAGCAGATTTCCACGGGGAAGGAGACTATTAGTCCTTCTTCCATGGGACAGCTGCTCGGTTTGAACCTCGTGCCTTTGGAATTGCAGTGAAGCTTCTTGGTGGTGTTTGGGGGTGCCCTTGAGTCAGCTCTGACTCACAGAAACCCTACGCACAACAGAATGAAACCTTGACCAGTCCTGCATAGTCCACACAGCCTAGGAATTCTATCCAAACCACCAACTACAATGGTTCAGATAGCAACCAATTGCTGCTGACGGTGTGGCAGAAATGGGGTATTTCTAGGCAGAACGTCACCAGGCCTGCTCAAAGACGAATGGAGCATGACAACTAGTTGAACTCAATTGGGTAAGAAGCAAATTGAGACGGTGTCCAAAGTTTTCAAGCAATGGTGACATGAAGAATGATGGCAGTTCACGTGATATGGGTAACATCACTTCTATTTGCATAACCTCAATTATTTGATCTTAGCTTGAATGACTCTCCAAACTATCCAGCTCTTCTAAAACCCAGAGAATAATTTGAATCTCTTATTACACACACACAATTTAGAATGAGATGTGTTTTTCATTTTTAAAATAGTTTCAAAATCACACCAATTAGAAGCCATAAAGAAAGGAATGTAGACCAATAAAGCCCTCCAGCTTGACAGATGATGTATCACTTTTAATCACACAGCACATGGGGCTGCCAATTGGTATTTTTTTCCCCCTGTTAAAGCGCACTTTACAAATCATTTGACTTTTTTACAGATCTTCCTAAGGTAGCAAAAAGTAGCTGGATTTTATGGAGTGAGACTTCGAATAGCTAACACACAGTCTTTTAATATATATCCACTTTTAATGCAAACAGAAAATTAACTCTCCTTAAACGATTAAGAACTTATGGCTTTCCATCTTCTCTTCCCCACAATTACTGCTATCTTTTAAGCAGGAAAGTATGTTTTCTGTTCATTAATGGAAATACTACCGACACAGCCCAATCAGTAAGTCTATGGTCTGACAGTCACTGTGGAAGCCAAATTACCCTCTCTACCAGGACAAAATCAATTAACACCACCAGGGATGTCATTATTGTCACATTATGTCACTCCAGAGTCTCCAGGGCCTATAAGTGATTTAAATTTTTTTTTTTTTACTGCTGTAATTCTCGTGTGTGTGTGTGTGTGTGTGTGTGTGTGTGTGTGTGTGTTTGGGGGATGGTCCAGGGAGAAACTGTGCATTAACCAGGGAGATTTTTATTACAGGCAAATTAATTTTACAACATATAAAAATGCAAGTAACTGTTTTACGTCTTTGGGAGAAAATGGTAATAAAATCAGACAAGTTCGAAGCTGTGGTGATTTCTCAGACTGAAGTGTGTTTAAAGAGTGTGCTTAAATAAAAGCCACTTTGGATGGAGCCACCCAGCACTTTCATCTATGCAGGGGAAGCCAGGGGTGAGGAATCAATCACACATGGCAAGCTTCAGAGCACTTGGAAGTTCAAGCATCCAGGGTTGTGATTTCTCCTCTCCTAAAACCCTCTTGCTTCCCATCATGACAATTAGCGTAATTCTGGCCTTGTAAAGTCAGACAAGAGTCTGCCTGGCAAGCCCAGATTTCATCCGAGAACACCAGCATCCACAGTTCTAGTTCCTCGGGCATTTCACAAGTGGAGAGTCCCCGGGTTGTTCCTCTAGAACTGTCCCAGTTGCTTCTCGTGAGGACTGGTTGGCTCCGAAGTGAGACACTTGGAAGAGCCCCGCGTTTGACATCATTCTCTGTTGACAGTTGTCTTTTCTTTCCCCATGAAAACATTTCCTTAACTTCTCATCACTACCAGGGAATATTAAACGGCATCTGAGCTCTGAGTTTGTTTTCATTATTGTAGTTGCTGTTAAAAATGAATAAAATAATTCCCAAGTAAATGAAGTGGAATGTTTTTAAATGGCTGGCTTCCTTTTTTTAAAAAAGTACACCCAACTTCTGTATTTTGGCCTCCATCAGGGGGTATTTAATTAAGTCTATTCTGTCTAACATGATCTGATGTCATTGTACAAAGATACATTCTTTGTTAGCAGCGCTCTTAGTTTCAGACTCCTCTGTGTATTTGAAACCATGGTAACAGAGCAGTAAGCTAAAGCCAATGAGATAATGAGATATTCTCATTGTAATTGTGTTTCATGAGGGCACAAGATCCCACGGGTGGCATCTGACTGTCTTACAACTGCTAACAGAATTTAAGAAGCAGACATATATTAGCATGGTACCGTTTTCCATAACAGCCATGTAAACATTTGTGACATGGCATTTTTAGCTGTTTCCAGCACATGAAAGTGTGTAATGTGCATTTATGTCACCAAAAGTCACACAATTAATGAATATCAATATTTAAAAATGCTTAGAACTTCAAGGAACTTCGGATTTGAAATGCACCAAGCAGGCCGTGGGATGCTGTTTTGCATTATAATTATGAGCTGGGCTATGGTTTATGAGGGGAGGAACGCATCAAAGCACAGAGAAAGAGAGCAGCTCACCCTGCACCTCCCCGCCACTCCACATGCACCTCCTGCACAAAACTAACGCCAAGGAGGGACACCACCGCATTTATGGGGAACGCAAAGTTGGGGCTTCGAGTAGCCTTTTACCTTTAAAAGACAAGGAAGAAAAGCCTTTGGAGAATAAAACCAAAATTATGTGTGAGACATCTCTTCTTCTGAAGTGCAGTCGGAAAGGGGAACCTCCTATTTGAGTTGCTTCTCTTCTGTCACTATTTGAAGCCTCGGCCTAGTTTTCATTTATTTGAGTTGTAGATTTTTATGCACAAGTCACTGGATCCACGCTCTCCATCCTGATGAGGTTGCCCTAACAGGCATGGTGTCTTTTAATAAATAATTGAAAACCGAAAAGAGAAAGCTCAGTGTAGTAGGGTCTGGTGATTAATTTGGGGTGGGGAGGAGGCTTGCATTGCCTTCATGTCCTCAGAGGCTCTGCTTTAGGGACACAGGTGCCTGAGAATATGCACTTTGCTAAGCTTGTGGTGGGACTGGCAGGCTAACAGAGGCCACCCAACATGCTAGAACATTCTAGACAAAGAGTCAGTATGCTTTTCACTTCACAGACAAGAGGTGTCACTTTTTGGTGTTTAAAATGTGCCACCACCATGTCTGAAATGTTCTGGCATGGGAGTCTGACTGGGCATGCAAGCCATCTTGATAGGGAGGAGGGAGGGGTTCCTCTCTCTTGAAAGTCATTCAAGTGCCTATAGTGCTGAGAGGGGGAGTTCTTCACCATGTGATTCGTGGCACATGCATCTCTGAACATCACTTAGAGACAGGCCCTCCTTTCTTCTGGGGGGTGTGTGTGTGAGGCACATGTGAAGCTGGGAACTGAAATCTGTGCCATGGTGGTTACACACAAAGAACATGTCACAGCGCTGGGGAATGCGGGCTTCATCCCTGTGAGATAAGGGTGGCCTCATCACTCATGGCTGCTGTGACGGAGCAAAACCACAAGTGGGTAACGAGGCCACCCCCACTGCAGCGAGATAACTTCTGGATCCGAGCTGTCAGGACCCATTAGGGCCTCACACTGCTTATCCTTGGATGTGTCTCCCAGCCGGCCCTTTGCACCTTGGAGCCGTTTTTATTATTATTTCTACATTGGAGAGTGGGGAGCCCTCATTTGCTTTAAAATCTCCCCTTTTCACTCCTGACAGATAGGAAATGGCTGTCAGGGTGCAAGGCTCCCTTCAGGCGCCATGTTGAAATGTTCTCTGAAGACTGGAGTTGACAACATTTGCAAGCGTTTGTTTAAAAAAAAAATAGTCACAATTTATTGGAAGAAATGACTTTACATGTGGAGGCTTTGAAAATGGGTCACTCCATTTTAACCCAGATGACTCCTTTTCTTTTTCTATTTTACAACTCCTCATAGTTTCAGGAGACGACAAATAAGGGGAATTGAAGATGCTCTTAAAATACTGAAATCACTGAAGTATCACTTTACAAAACAGATCTTGTAGTGTATTTTTGCCAGTTTGAAACCTTTTAACACCGTTATTTAGGCTGAGAATGGCAGATATCCACAGAAGTTGGCTATTTGTTTAAGTGACAGCCAGGGGCTGGCATTGATACTCCTTCTTCCCCTTTTAACTTCTGCCTCCAACCCTGAGAAAAGCCAATATTCTTAGCATTTTTAAAAAGACAGGTGATGAGAGGAGCGTATATGTGCTAGGGAGAGGTGACAAAATCTCCACGTTACACACAGGGAAGTCAACAGAATGGCATCAGGGAAAAGCGGATTCTAGACCAGGGGTTTCAGGTTCTTAGACAGAAATGGAGTAAGCATCAGAGAAGCCAGAGAGGTGATGAGTGGATATTAAGCAGAGACAGTGCATGTGAGTGAAAACAGAAAAACGTCTGCCTTTGGTGAGAGGCATCTGCTTGCTTCTTCTGGAGTGCCCAGAACTTGAGAGGCCTGGCGTGCTACAGATGAGGGGTACTCAATTCCTCTACGTGGGAGAACCTGCCACCTGGTTCTGGAACCTGGATTCTCCGGAAGAGTCAGGAGTCTAAAGGACATGCTTGGGAGCAGACCAGGGTTAGTGGTGATTAGAGGGGAGGGGTGCCAGAGAATACACTGCATCGACCCCCAGTTCCTCCATTTAAATGCTAGGTGACTGCCACTCGTAAAATATACATATGCCAACACTACTTATCCCACAGTATATGAATTCTTTGTAAGGATGTAAATGAATGTGACTAAGGAATATACATAGACATTTTTCCTCCCTTAAAAAGCAAAAACAACATTGGACTTGATAGAGATGCTATGATGATCAAATGAAAAAAAATGCATATGATGGTCCTTGGGAACGGTAGACTGCTCAAATATAATAAACTTGAAGCACATTAAACTAAGGATATGTGTGTAAATATATGTATGGACAAACATGTTTGGTTGAATTTAAAATTTTAATTTGCTACCTTTTAATTTTAAAAAATAGACTAGAAAAAGAAACACAGTAATTAAGAAGTAAAACGTTATTCCTCCAAACAAAGAGTAATTGCAAAGGATTTTTAAAAAATCTATTTACTTCATAGATGGCACCTAATGGCAAAGGCTATGGAGGTTTTGACAGGCTGAAAGGTCCTTGGGAAGCAGAAGGCAAACAGGGAAAGATAAGAGGTAAAATTCTTCAACTCCAAGCAGTGATTGGTTTAAAAAGTCACACTATTGGATGCAGAAGAATATGACAAAAGCAATTACATGTGAGGTACACTTGCACAGTTTTCCGATGAAAAATATGCATTAAGAAAGGCAAGTCAGAATTTAATTCTAGACTGTTAGAAATTCTACTGAAAGATTTGGATGAGTGAGTGATTTCTTCCATATGTGAGAAATGAGGAGCTTTGTCAGAACTGCCTCAGGTGTCTCCACCTTCCCTCCCAACAATTATAGACACAGAAGACCTTTCCCTGGGAAGACTTACACATTTTTAGGATAAACAAATAATTGTGCAGAGCCCAAAGCCCCATGGCCTTCCCCTGCCTGTCTCGCCTCTCACAGCTCTGACATTTCCCATGACTATCTCATTTGGGTCACAGAAACATTCATTGTCCGCTTTAATGATTCTCCAGTCACTAACCCTAGCCAGGTATCTACACCAGTGACAGTTTATGTTAAATAAGTTTATCAAGCAACTTCCTATCACCAAGTAAGAGCTGGGACTGTGATCTAGGGAAAATATGCCCCAAACTGTGAAAACAATGTTTGCAAGTAAAAGACATGGAGCATAAATGACGAGGGCATTCCCTGGGGCGGGAGTTAGGGTTAGCAGAACCATTGGGGATTGACTTGTGTGCCTCCAAAATGTGTTATAATCCCAGCTCCATAGCTGTGAATACACTGGGTTTTGTTTGTTCTATTAATGAGGTCACACTAAAGTAGACTGGATCCTAAACGTAATCATTTCTCAACGATAAAAATTGAAGGGCAGGATAGGCAGATATGTGCACACAGAGGAACGAGGAGGAACTTCGGAGACATCAGTGAACTGACTATTATTAACAGGAACAGCCTCCTTCTGGAGCCACACTTGAACTTAGACTTCTAGACCCCAGAACTGTGAGAGAGAGAAAAAAAAAAAATATATATATATAATTCTTTAAGTCTCCCACTTGTGGGATTTTTTGTGACAGCAGTGTTAGCAAACCAAGGCAAGGAAAGCGTGGCCAGTTGTGTTTGGAGGATACCAAAGGGAGATAGAATAAGCCATTAATGTTTGCTTCCAGTTTTTGTCTGATTTTACCCTCATATACTCTTCTATCAAGAACTGAAATTGTCTGATTATTTTACAAAAATATCCCAGCTCCAATTAAGGATGCACGTCACTCTTAACATGCCAGTACAAACCAGTACACCTAGCAGAATATCCATGAAGTGTGGGCTGCCTAAATCTCTTCAGTTGTGAGGATTGAACATGCTTCCTCCCACAGATAGCTGTAGAGGGGCATTAAGTGAGGTAGACTCGACAGAAGTGCTTTGCATGTAGAGGAGCACTTAATGCTCATGGGAATAGATGCTCTCAGAGGACTTGGAGAATTCACAGGTCTCCTGTACCTAAAGTCCATTTCTGATACGTTTTGGTCTTCCCAGGAAACTATAAGCCCTTTGAAGGAAACAAGAGTGTCTGTCTTGTTAATTTTTATTTCTTTTTTGCATCTCTAAAAACTGGCACATTTGTAGGGACAAATAGATGTTCAATGGCATTTGCTGAATGTAGATTAATCAATGCTTTGTCCTACATATCTTTTCCTCTCCTCCCCTTCCCTTTTTTTTTCCAAATCCAAAAACAAATTGGAGATTTGCTATTATTTGACCAGATCTATTATTTTCCAAATAATTGAAAATTCTATTTCCTTAAGTTCCAACTTCCCTCTTGTTTCCTTTTATTCTTTCTCCTATGTCTAATCCCCCAGGTTCAATCTGCCAACTTCTGGAAGAAACTTCAAGTGGCATGTGGGAAACTGCCGGCCCTCCTGCCTTGCTCAGAGCTTCAGACCATCTAGCATTTCTCCCAAAACTCTGCGCCAGAGCCACGGGTCTGCAACCATCGCACACATGCACCCAATTAAAGCTAAACACACTGCACACCGCATTCATCTCCTAGAACTTCAGCCCCAGCCAGCTACAACAACCTAGGAGATTACCATGGCAAAGAAAATTATTTTCTTTAAGTGAAGGCTGGTTGACCACCACCGTGTGGTCAAAATAACTCATTTTCCCTCCTTAAGAAGCCCTAACTCAAACATGACAGGGGCTTGTGCTCACACTCAGTGGAATCTGTCATTTTCCCACGTCTCACATGACTTCTGAGGGGAGTGGGGCTTTCCAAGATGCCTATCAAATTGAGGAAGGATTTGAAAATACACAGCCCTGTTCACCTGAAATTCCAGACCACACCATAATAAATACAAGTGTCCTTTTATTGGAAAACTCATCAAAACAGAGTTTAAGGAAAATGTTTCCTTTTTTTACCGTTCAATACTATTTTCTTTTGGGTTTTTTAAAAATTTTTATTTTAGTTTTGAAATGGCCTTTATTTCAGATTTAGGATCTAACATATGAGTGGACCAACACTCAATAAATCGAACACATTCAACAGGGATTCAGAGACGCTCACTGAAGACACCTTGTCATCATGTCCGGTTTCAAATAAATGTTAACATCGTAAGGGGAGAAAGCAAAGGGAGTTTTGGTGGCTTAATGGTAAAGAACTGCACTGCCAATACAAAGGTTTGTGGTTCAAATCTACCACCTGCTCTGAGGGAGAAAGATGGACAGTCCTCTTCCATGTCATGTACTGCCTCTGAAAACCCACTAGGGGATCAGCTAGGATTAATTTCAACTTGACAGTATTCAACAAGGGAGAAGAAACATTTTACAATTTATCACTGGGCATGTATAAATTCTTGAAACATTGTTGAAACTATTTAATTCAATTTTATGTTTATGCTTGATTTTTCCTTTGGAAAAGAGAACACATGTTGATTGTGTAAGTATATTTAGGTGTGGTTTGTTTTTGTTTTTTGTTGGGTTTTTTTTTTTAACATGGTAACATCTCGTCAATCAGAACCTGCTCAATGTCTAAATATTTTTAAATCAGATGCTGACAAAACACTTTATTATGCTGATAAAAGACTGGAAACATGCTAGGATTTACAGAAGTGTTTCATATTACCCTAGAAGAGATTTCTAGTCCCCATGTGATGAGCTGGGCTCAGTGCTTTGCAGTCATTTTGGGAAGAGCTAGCTAAAAATAGATTGCTTCTTGTAATGGATTCTTAGTGCATCTTGAAGACAGTGTGTAAGATACATGCATAGAGTTTCAGAGCTGAGCAGAACACTGGGGATCCTTTTATCAAAAACATTAATTCCACAGATGAGGTAGGAAACCAAGAAAGATAAAAAGACGAGGGAAAGTTAAAAGTGTTCAGGTTACCCAGCCAATGATAACTATAATCAAATCCTGTGGCTTCAATTGGATTTAAAATTCATCATAGTAAAATGTTGTTGTATGTGCCATTGAATGAAGACTGCCCGTCCAGAGCCAGTCTCATTTACTCCGACACACCCACCCTCATTGCCCCAGTCACTGTATCAACCCATCTCATCCGGGTCTTTCCTCTCCTGTGCTGTCCCTATATGTTCACAGTTGGTATATACATTCACCATTTGAAATTAAAATTCACTCATTTTGCCTCTCTTAAAAAGTAAGTAAACAAACAGACTTAAACATAAAATGCTTTCTTTTGTAGTTTAAAAATATATTTCTATTTAGAATGTATGGTGATATAGTTTGCATCTCATTTACAGTTTTCAAACTTCATCATTTCCTGCTTGGAACAATACAGCAGAGATGGCTTCTCTATCGATGATGGAAATCTCAGCAAGGATGGAGACTCAGCAAGGATTATGTGCTTGTCCAAGGACAAGCCACAGGGTGTGACTTTCTGTAGGGCACAGGGTTTTAATAAGCAAATTTTTTTAATTATTATTAAATTTTATTAGTTTTAATGAACATTTACAGAGATTTGGGGTTCTCATTCATTCATTGTTGCACTGTTTTCTCTACCCTCCTCCCCCAGTTCGTTCTTCTTCCCCCCTTCCCGAATGTCTGTTTTAATTGTCCAATTGCCACAGTGCTTGTCAAAGCCAGTTCTGATTAATCTCCTTTGTCAGTGTGTCCTTTGCCATTCCCTATCACTCCTCCCTGAGAGAGACTTCACCCTGATTCATGAGGAAAAGGGGATGACGTATTCTCTTAGCTACTTCCTGCTGAAAAGGGACACTGTGGGTTTCAGGGTGAAGATCTTCTCTCACTACTCTAAAGGACCCCTTTGGCAGTAGGAAACACATAGACTATTATGGAGATTGATTTTGGAATTTAGATGCACTGTTATTAATTGTGCTTAGCCGTACATGTTCATATCCTTCAAGATGTATCATGGAGGTGTTGCAACCTAGAAGAGGTGTGTTAAGTGTTATCATTGAAAAATGAATTAACTTCATGGTTGTTAAGGAGCCCTGGTGTCACAGAGGTTAAACTGTTGGCCACTAACCTAAAGGCCAATGTTTCAAACCTGGGGCCATTCTACTCTGTTGTACAGGCTTACCATGAAGCAGATTCAACTCTATGGCACTGAGTTTGGTTTGAGGCTTAGTATGTGGGAGTTTCCCAGTAGAATCCTCACCTTTCATGCAGGACAGCTGAACCCGAACTCAATGCCTGGCCAATGCACCTCTCATGCAGTCACCACCCATTTATAAATTGAGGCGTATGGGTTGTTCTAAAGCTGAATAGTTTTCAGAGGAGCTGCCAAACAAAGACAGTTTAGGAAGAAAAACTTAGTGATCTACTTTTGAAAAGCAGTCAAAGTTGCTAATTATAAGATAGTACATGGGATTATGTCATGAGTTGGAGTGATGGCAACTTGACAGTAGCTACTAGTAACAACGTATGGCATGAATAAGTCTAAAGATGCCTTCTTAAAATTGTCATCCCTTGGCTATTTAGCCAAACAATGACCTAGGTACTGCAGTGAAAGGACTTTGCAGATAGTATTAAGATTACTAATCATCTCTGGTAGCCTTGCAGTAAGGAGTTGTACTGCCAACCTGAAAGGTCTGAATCCACCAGCTGCTTCATGGAATAAACATGGGAAATCTCTTGGGCAATTTATTGTTTCTGAAAACCTGCTGTAAGATCTGCTGTAAGATCGATTCCAACTCAATAGTAATCAAAACCAAACTGACAATATAGAGAGATTATGCTGGATCATCCAAGGGGGCCTAATCAAAGGAACCCTTAAAGAACTTCAAAGGAACCCTTAAAGGAAGAAGAAGGAGACAGACGTAGTAGTGTAGTCACATGAGGAAGAGGAAGTCAGAGAGATTCAGAGTAAAAGGACCTTTTATTGTTGGCTTAGACAATGGGTGAAGGGAGTAACGAATCAAGGAATATGGGCAACTTCCAGAAGCTAACGATTCTCAACTGACAACCATCAAGGGAGGTGGCACTTTCTTCTACCCAAACCCCAATGAGCTCTGAAGCACATCCTTCCCAGAATTTCCAGAAAGGAACACAGCCCAACAACTTGATTTTGGCGTGATGAAACCTGGAGCATAGAACCGGTTGAACTACACTATAGCTGGATGTCTGGCTTTGAGATCGTAAATGGCTATTATTTAATGTCATTGTGTTTGTGGCAATTTGCCAAGGCAGCAATAGAAAGCTAGTACAACTGAAATTGCTATTTTTAATTTCTAGGCTGTTTCAAGTATTCCATCAAGAGTTTGAGATTCCTCCCTTCTTCTTTTCCAGAGGCTACTACTCGTGGTAAAAATAACAGAATTGAGGACCATGTGAAGTAGGAAGTATTTCTTCTTTATCAAGATGAGTACAGGAAGCACTCCTAAAACATTTGTTTCTGGGAAATTGATGTCCGAAGACATGGCTTACACTCAACCTTGGAACATCATACGCCACTCCCTTCCTTGCATTGAGGATGATTGGACTTTCTCCTCTTCAAAAGCTGGTGATAGCAAACTAGAAATCTGGCCTTGATCCTGCCAAGCATGCGATCAACAAGAAGGTCACTATTGCCATGGGTAGGATGGACACAAAGCTCCTGAAAGCACAGAGATACCACCCATTAGGAAAAAGCTGAACAATGAATATTAGTCTTCTACTAATGGCCTAGTGGCAATCCCAAAGGCACATGGTTCAAGGCCACCAGGTGCTCTGGAAGAGGATAGGCAATCTCCTCCTGTGTGATTAACTGCCTCAGAAAATCCATGGAAAAGCCAGCTTTGGGCCGGTTCAGACTCTATGATACACAACAATAAAAAATCACATTAGGAAATCCTGTTCCACTAAGAAAAAGTGAGTTATGGTGTATTAAGAACCATGCTGTCCTGGTGGGAAGAAGGTGGAAGTTCCTTCTATGAACAAGGCTACCATATGAGAATAGAGAGAAAGAACCCTTCCTACCATTTTACAGACTGAGTGTTCTTGCTGGGTGGTCATGGCATGAGGAAGAGAATGTGGAAAACTGTGAATAAGTACCATTTGGAAGACTATTACTGAATCTGGCAGAGTGAGCTCCTTTAAAGCACTAAATCCCAGATGCTTTTAAAATAATTGTGATGACAGAAACAATCACTGGATATAAGAAAAGGAATAAAGAATTAGATCTTTCTCTATAAGTCTAGCATTTGATTCTCACATGTGTTTAAAATTCCTGACTGATATAAAAATGGATCATTTGAGGGGAGTCCTGTAGGATGATATCAATATTCTTTACTTTCGTCTCATGAATAAGAGTGAAGGGGAAAGCTGTCAGTTGAAAGCCGGGATAATTGTAAATGTGGGGTCAATTATTAGTGCAGGCACACAAAGAGCATCTGAAGAGTAGAACCATTAGAAAACGAGGCTCTGAAGCACGTGAAGGCTTACCACAGAGGGCTGGGGTGAAGCGAAGGTGAGTGTAGAGAAAACAGCACGTTCCAGAGGGAGTTGTTAGTTTTAGGACAAGACTTTCAAAGGTGTCAATGAGAATATTTAGTTGTGATATGCTATGTGTGTGTGTGTGTGTGTGT
>NW_006399965.1:64299-70037 GCF_000299155.1 Elephantulus edwardii | reverse complement strand
TTAGCCATCAGTTAAGTTTGTCTCTGTATTGTTAGTTGTACTGACTGTTCTGTACTCAATGTTTTGGCCACTCCATACTTTAACAATCCTGTTGTTTTGGGATTTTTTTTCCCCCTTTGGAATGTTTCTGACTTGGTGGCTGTTGAAAAAAATGTCTACTGAATATCCTTACATAGCTGCCTTTCCCATTTTTATTATTTCTTTAGGATTTTTTTTTACACATCAGGATTTGCTAAATTGCTTTTAGACTTCTGAACTATCTTCCTGATTCAGCGGACTTTTCATTTGTATGCTTGTTGCTGAGCCTCAGAGCATCCTGGTTGGAGAGCTTTGATAATGGAGCTTCAGAATCCTTGGTTACTTACGAGAAAATAAGGAAATTTAAGTTCAGAGAGATACATATCCTAACTCACAGAAAAATTCAAGCTCAATGTGTGTGTGTGTGTGTATATATATATATAAATACAGATAGTTCAAACTATTCACAATTGTCCTTGACCCAAACATAAATCCCAAATGAAATGGTTGCATCTGAAGAACTTACTCGAACTCATGCTTATCTGGTTTACTTCCATCCACAGTCATGCCCAAGGAAGCAGGAGTCAAGACATTAAAAAACATACTACATTGGTGAAACATTTCACAAAAGACATATTTAAAGTGCTAAAAAAGCAAAAGTACAACTCTGTGGACACCTGATACAAGCCATGGTGCTTCATATCACCTCCTGTGTATGCAAAAACTAAAGCAAGAATAAGGCAGATCAGAGAAGAAGGACTGTCTTCCAGTTGTGGGGGTTCTGGAATGCCATGACTACAACTCGGACTATGAGAAGAACAACAGAAAACCCCTATCTTTAAAGAAGTACAGAAAAAAAAATGCTCCTTAGAAAGATGACTTCATCTCACACGCTTTGGACATGTTATCAAGAGGGATCATTGTCTGGAAACCATTGTTCTTAGCCAAGATGAGTCAGTGAAACAGAGGAAGCCTCTCTCACTGAAATGAATTGACACAGTGCCTGCAGTAATGGACTTAAACAGAGCAATTTTAAACATAGTGTAAGCAGATATGAAGATGGTGCTGGCCTGGCCAGTGTTTCCATCTGTTTTACACAGTGATCACGGTTCACTCGGAACCAGTGTGGCAGCAGTTAACAGAAACAAACAGGTTTTGAGGAAGAAATGAGGAAATCTTTTCCTTCTAGTGTGCGAATGTCACTGTGTCTTTAGATTTCCCTCCGCCTTGTACATTTTAAGATGTTCAGAAAATGTTGTCAAATAGATAAATATGCTTAGAGGAAGACTCACACTCATTGTCGTCGAGTTAGAACCAACTCCTAATAGACCCTCCAAGGCTGCACTTGAACAAGAGGAATTTGCCCATCTTTATCCCATGGAGCTGCTAGTAAAGCCAAATCACTAGGAAGGTTGGACCTCTTACCTAGCAGTGCAAGTCCCTACAGACTGTGCCACCAGAGCTCACCACAGGTGGACTGGAGGTACACGTTGGACATCCACCGGTGTGTGGAGATGTCAGAGTCATGGAACTGAGAAAGGGCAGAGACGGAGACAGGTGCTGTATTCAGAGTCGGGCCTTTTCAGAAAGGATGATAAGACAAAGGGGACCTTAATGTTAGGGAAAACCATAATAGCAACGTCATAAAAACAAGAAGAATGTTTTCAAGAGGACACATTTGTTTTGAAGTATTAAATTATTTCAACTGCTACCTAGAAACAAATGTAAAGTGAAACTAGCCTGATAAAAGTAATTCATGATTGTGACAAAAGTTAGCTCAACGGGATGATGGAAATTAAAATTTGAACAGAGAAGTTGGGTACAGAAGGAGTAATGACGAAGTTGTTGCTGGTGTTGTGTCTTGTTGAGTTGACTACAATTCATAGTGACCCTCTGAACAAGGACTCTGAATGCTTCTCTATTCTGAGCCAAACTCACCATCTCTGACACACCTGATCTCATTGACATAATCCATCCCATAAAGGATCTTCCTCTCCTGGGCTCACCCTTCCAATCATTATGTCCTTCTCTAAAGACTGGTCCCTCCTGGAAACGTGCCCAAAGTGTGTGAAGAAGAGCTTCAAAAATCCTTGCCTCCAAAGAGTAACTTGGTGTCACCCTCTCCAGTGCAGTGGTTGTCATGTGCCATTGAGTTGACTATGACTCATAGAGACCTTGTACACAATAATTCTGAATCCTGTTCTTTTTGAGCCAATCTCTCTGTCTCTAACACAGCAACCCTCACTGCCCCAGTTACTGTGTCAATCCAATCGCATCCAGGTCTTCTTCTCTTGCGCTGTCTCTCCACCCTTCCAAGCGGATATCCTTCTCCATGAATTGGTCCCTCCTGGCAACATGTCCAAAGTATGTGACATGGAGCTTCAAAATGCTTACTTCCAAGGAACAGCTTGATTTCACACTCTCAAAGGCATAATCTGTTCATTTTCTTGGCAGTCCGTGATATGTTTAAAACTCTTCTCCAGCACCATAGCTCAAAGGCATCAGTTCTTCTGCTGTCATCTTTATTCATTGTCCAGCTCTCTAATACATAGCAAGTAATTGCAAAGACCATGACCTGGATCAGGTGCACCCTAGTTTTTAATCTCTAGACTGGCATAGTTGATCTTTAACACTCTGTAGAGGTCCCTGACAGCAGATGTTCCTAATGAAATTTGGCTTTTGTTTTTTTAACTGCTGGCGCCAAGAGGGTTGATTTTGGGACTGGAAATTGTTAACAATCTGAATCTCTTCTCCATCTATCATGGTGCTGTCAATTAGCCCAGTGGTGGAAATCTCTGTTTTCTTGATGTTGAGCTTCATTCCATAATGAAGAGTACAGTCCTTGACCCTCTACAACCCTTGGTCCTCTGCAGCAAATGCTTCAGGCCCACCTCAGTTTCAGTGAGCAAGGTTGTGTTAGCTGCAAGCACTCAGGTTATTGATGAGTTTTCTTTCAATCCAGATGCCACATTTCTCCTCAAACAGTCTACCTCTCAAATGATCTGTTCTGCATAGAGATTGAAATGGTATGGAGGGAGGACATATCCCTGAGGCACTCCTTTCTTTGTTTTCAACAATGCAGTATTTCATTGCTGTATTCTGACAACTGCCTCCTGGTGTAGACAACTCTTTCCATTAATTTTGTAGAGAAATATGCTTCCATGAGTTTACTGAAAGCAGAAGTGGTGGTGTGTCTGAGAAGTATTACATTTTGTTTGTTTTTTTGTTTTAGGTAAGTGTTGCAATAGTAAAGAGAAGAAGGGAGGGATAGAAAGAAGAAAAGAAAGAGAGAGAAATGGATGATGGGAGAGAGATTTAAAAATGAAAATCACCAAAAAAACCCCCTTCCCCAATATGCCTAAGTGACAGGAACCATCCATCCAGTCTCTGTAGTTTTGGTTATTACATATATGTCTGAGTAGAACTGTGTTTTGTATGGTTTCAGTAGCTAAATTTCTGAAAGTAGATCGCCAGGTCTTTCTTCTGAGGTGACTCTGGGCAGAGCTGAACTGCCAACCTTTCAGGAAATAGCAAAGTACATTACTCATTTGCACACTTAGGGACACCAGTATTTTTCCTGGCATAAAAACAAATGGACTAAAATTGTACATTCAATCTCGGTGGTCTTCCTAATCTAGAAACACAAAATTGTTACTGTCACACATTTTTTTTAAAAAAGATAAAATGTGAGTAGCAGTCAGACTTAGAATTAGTTCATTCTACTTTAACTCACTACTGAGAATTAGCATTTCCACCCTGGCTTTGACCCTGATTGAAATATTTGGGATACAGAAGGTAGATTTTTGTTTTTATTTGATTTAATTAACCGTCAGTTGTGTACTGGGAGCCTCTTGTTTAAACCAATTAGCACTCAGTGGACGGGCTTTTGTGATTAAAAGTTGGTTGGGTCCAAGGGCTTGTGGCTTTGGGCCTCCTGTGAAGCCTGATTTACTATTAAAGCTACAAACTAATTGTCTGTTTATTGTATTGGGGGAGAATATTGTTCTAATTGGTACAGCACTTGTCAGTTTTCTACACTAAGATAACTTGTGGGTTGCTGTGATACTGAAAGCTATGCCACCAGTATGTCAAATGCCACAAAGGTTATGCATGATAGATAGGTTTTAGTAGAGCTCCCAGATTAAGATAGACTAGGAAGCAAGACTGGCCACCCACTTCCTCTTTTTTTCTTAAGTGTTTATTTACAAGTACTTTTTTTTAAAAATGAGATAAATTTTCTTTTACTTTCAAAAGGGAAGAGTGAACTGGGGGGGGGTGGTTGGGCAGGGAGAAAAATGCAACAATGCATGTATGGAAATCCAAAATCTCTGTAAACCTTCATTAAAATTAATTTTAAAAAGATAAAAATAAAAAAAGATTTTTTTTGTTTCTTGAATTGTGTTTTGTGGACCACAGTTGAGTGACCCTAGAACAAATAATGAAAAACCTAGGATGATTCAACTCTTGTCCTTTAAGAAGAAATAAGATCAGAAGGTGCTCATGTGTCCATTCAAGAACTGAGAAAGAATTCTGGGATGTACATTCACTTTTCATTCTATTATTATCTTTTGAGCATTAGGACATATCAAACACATTATTAGGTACTGGGAGACAACAATGGGCAAAACAATGGCTGTCCACTTAAATAACAGGCCTCTGGAACAGAGGAACACAAATCAGAATCTACATTTTAACAGGATTTTAACAGGATTCCCAGGTGATGTTTTAGCTAGAGTATTTTACAAATGGGGGCTCTGGTGACCTAAGGGGTAAAGTGTTACATTGCCTACCCAAACACACACAGTTCAAATCCACCAGCTACTCTGTAAAAGAAATATGGACAATCTCTTCCTATGCAGTTTGCAATGAAAACTCACTGGTAGGTCAGCTATGAGTCAATTGCAACTTGATGGCAAAAAAATAAAGCATTTTGTAAATATATTGGGCTTTCTGCTCATCAGAAAAGAAATGTGATTTTCAAAAAGAATTGTTCTAGGACTCTATAAGATCACTTAGCAATCTTGTTAACCTATAGACTTTGATTCAATGTACTTGAGTGGAAATGCAAATTCTCATCAGTGGATCAAACCAGAGTTAACAATAAAGTCAGGTGTCGGTGTGACAAATCTCTGGCATCTTTGTGGGTAATACTTTCTCACATGATGACCTAGAACTGGCAGAAAGGAAGATCACGGTGAGGGAATTTCTCCAACAGCCCTGGAGCCCTGGATCTGGAAGGTAGAATTCCAATGTCAAATCCCTGTCCTCTCAAATACACACCCTAAAAAGAGATGATGGACACGAGAGATTTCTAAAGTCTTTATTTCATCAAAAACTTGAAGGCATGAGTAATGTAGCACAAAAAATCCCTAATTTTACAATATGTCATCCAGATCTATCACAAGGTCTGAGATGAAATGTTAGAGTTTTTTCCAACAGCATTTTTCAATTTTTCCCAAAACTAACAATGATGAGAAATTGTAGGTGAATTGTTTTAGTATAAGAGTCTTCACTGACCTTCACATAAAGGGATATGAGGGCGCTGGCAGTAAGTACAGTAAGTACACATTTTCTTCTACGTGGTAAAGAAATGAATGTCCTACTTTTGCAGCTTTTGTGATATAGAAGCAAGAATTTTTATATCATTTAATAGTATACTAAAAAAACTTTTAATACAAATAGGAGATTTTTTTATGCTATTACTCTTTTTCTTTGAAAGA
>NW_006399965.1:51359-63934 GCF_000299155.1 Elephantulus edwardii | reverse complement strand
ACAAAATACATCCCTGATGGACCCCTTTCTTGCTTTTGAACCATGCAGTGTCTCCTTGCTCTGTTCTGACGACTGCCTCTTGGTCCAAGTATAGGTTTAGCATTAGCACAATCAAATGTTCTGGGATTCCCATTCTTCTCAGAGTCAGCCACAGCTTGTTGTGATCCATAATTAAGTTTCTGGTTCCTGTAATTTAGATTTTACTTGTCACTGCAAATAAGTTTAATTGTTGCATGTGTGTGTGTTATCAATAAAATAAAAACATTCAAAAGCATTTTTTTAAAAACACTTCCTTTCTAATAAGTGACATGTCTAGTATGTTTGTAACAGACTCTAGACAAAAGTCTGGATGTTTGTATAATTATTTGGCATCACAGTATACTGCTTGCATATTCCTTTGGTGTGGTTGCAGACCTAGATTTTATTTAAATTCTTGCTTCAAATGGTTGCATTTTCTCCTTGTCAAAGACATTTTATAAGATCATTCAGCATTCTGTTAAATAAACATCATGTTTAGCATAGAAAAGTTTCAATCTCTAATGATAATAATCCTTACACCACAACCTTCCATATCTTACTAAATCCAACGTTGACTGATTCCATTATTTAGCTAAGTAGAATTTTATGGCCATTAAAAGCAAAGTAATAATTCCTTCAATTGAAGTTGAGCATAAGGCATTATTTAATACATTTAATTACAATTTAATTGAGTCCTGGGACACTACTAGCCCACAGATGGACTTCAAATGTTATTATTAATTTAATAATAACCTTTATTGAGTACAGTATTCTTTCTGTGCCAGGCACTAAACTATATACTTTACATACATTAGCCTGTTTAATCTTCTAAATAACCATGTAAAGTAAGTACTATTTTTATCCCAAACTTACATATTAGGGAAAAGGGTTCAGATAATTGTGTAAATGGTCCAGTATTCCTCTCTGTTGTCAGATCCAGAATTGTATCTAGGCTATATTATATTAAAATAGAGACTTTCCTTTTTCCAATTTTTTATTAACGCTTTAATGAACATTTACAGAAAACTTGGATTTCCATTCATTTGCTGTTGTAAATTTTCCTCCATACCCCTCCAGTTCACTTTTTTCTTTAAAAATATTTTTTCCATTGTTGCACAATTTCCTCCTTTCCTCCACTCCCCAGTCCACTTTGCTATGCACCTCTTATTCTGGACTGTTGTCATGCAAATAGTATTTAATTATGATCATTTTTAAACAGTCCTTGCCCTCATCTGTTTCAATTCAGTATTCAATATTTATCCTTTTTGTTTTCTTAGTTTCTCTCCCCATGTTGGTCCTGTTTTATAACAGTGGCATTATGCAATATTTGTCCTTTTGTGACTGAGATATTTCATTCAACACAATGTTCTCCATAGTCACCCATTTTGTATAATATTTTATTAGTTCCTTTTCTAGTGCTGTATAGTATACCATTTTGTGAATATACCACAGCTTCTCTATCCATTCAGTTGTTGATGGGCACTAGGGTTGCTTCCATCTCTTTGCTATTGTAAACAACACAACAATAAACACGTGTGTGCATATTTCTGTTTGGGTGGCAGTTACGGTCTCTTTAGGGTATATTCCCAGTAGTGGAATTGCTGGGTCAAATGGTATTTCTATTTCTAATTTTTGAGAAAGAGCCATACTGCCTTCCACAGTAGTTGCATCATTTTACACTCCCACCAATAGTGAATACTATTTCCAGTTTCTTCATATCCTCACAGCATTTGTTTTTTGCTGCTCTTTTGAACTTCGCTAATGTTGCTGTAGGAAGATGACATCTTATAGTTGTTTTGAAAATAGAGACTTTCTCTCTTCCAAACCTGCTAATCTCAAGCACAACCCTACTTTTAAAAAATCTACTTTTTATAGTGCCATACATTATCCTCATCCCAATCCACTGACATCACTTTGATTCTTACTTGTGAGGGCATGCCTCTCTGACAATTTGAATCTACCAATCATTCAATGTAAGAAAAATTGGCAATCTCCTCCCTTGAGATTTATAGCGTCCTAAAACCCACTGGTAGGCCAGCTATGAGTTAAGTTCTCTGGCTGTTTGAATTCAACAGATATGTCATGGTTGAGGAAAGATAAGTTCTTGTAATGAGATTTCCAGTCTCTACAAACTAACAAACATTTGAAAAAAATTTTATCACCATTAGCCACCAAGGAAATGCAAATCAAAACTGCAGTGAGATGCTACCTTACTTACACTAGAAAGGCAATGAAAGCAACAAATGGAGGATCTGAGATTGTAACTTTTATCCACTGTTGTTGGGGGAAATATGTGCAAGTTTTGTGGAAAACTGCATTGTGATTCCCCAGAAAATAAGAAATAGAGCTTGTATATTTTCTAGCAATCCTATTTCTAGGAATATATTCTAGAAAAGATATACTGATTCATATCATTGAAAAAGGAGAAACAACTCCAGAACCCTATGGTGGATAAGTAGATAAATGTGTATATACATACCAGAGAACTGTGTTGAATTCAACCTCCCAGCAAAATGAATTCAAGGCATATTATAACATGGATGAATTTTGAAGACATTATACAGAGTGAAATAAATTATGAAAAGACAAGTTTTATGCAGTCTCACTTACATAAAAAGATAAAAGTAGACAAATGAGGTGTGGGGGTAAGGAGTCACTCTGTCAATCCAAAGGCATGCACCAATCCATTAGCTGCTCTGAGGGAGAAACATGGGCCTTCTCCTGTCATGCAATTCATAGCACCTGAAAACCCAGTAGAAGATCAGTAATGAATCAGTTCTGACTTGACGGCACACTATAGCAACAATATGGAGAACAACGTTCATTAGCAGTTTCAGAATGATGGGAAGAGAGAACAAGGGTGGGATTATTGGTTGTGAATAACTGTTTATAAAGATAAAAAAAACCCTTCTGTTTATAATGAGAAAAAAACTTGCACTGATTAAGGGTAAGGACTGCACAGTTGACTAATGTAGTTGATTCTAATGAATTGTGCATATAAAAAGTTGTATTAGAAGTCTTGTACAGAACAAATTAATTGAGAAACTATACTGTATGAAGATTGTGGAATCAGAATTCAAGACTCATCAACAGCCTGCACTATGCATGTGACACACATTGCTTGCTGAAAGTGAGGATGACTTGAAACACTTGGTGCAGAAGGTCAAAGACTGCAGCCTTCAAGATGGGTTACGTCTTGCTGTTGTTTTTAAGTGCTGTCAAGTCACACACGACTCATGGTGACCCTCTGAACAAAAGACCTGAACCCTGTTCAATATCTCTCATCATTTCTCTAAGTTCATAGAGTTTCCGGAGGTGTGTTGTTTAGGAAGTGGAACCCACTGCTGCTTCCAAGCCTGTCTTAGTCTGGGAGCTCCACCAAACACTGTTCACCGTGGGTAACCATTATGGCATTTAACACCCCAGTGGCACAGTATTCAGCAGCACAGCAACTCTTCAGTTACCTCATTTCAGAAAATTGACAGATCATTGGTGTATTACTTAGAAGAATGTTAGTCCCAAACACAATTAACACCAGGTCAGAGGGCCAAACTGACTTTTAAATACCAAGGCCCTTCACCAGATCCTGTTAACTTTAAACAGCTCATTGTTAGCTAAATCCAGCAAGTCAAATAAGCTATCCTACGTATTTAAAAATAATTTGATACATCATCACTTTTTCTGTATACTTTTTCTTAGATAAAATTTATCAGTGTTCACATTTGGAAAAAATATTTAAAAAATAAAATAGTTACAGAACAGTATAGGCAATGAAGGTCGGTCAATATTATAACTTTAAACTCATTACTAGTTAGTCCTTGTTAAGACATAGTTTGTGAGAAATAATTCTTTTTTTTTTTGAGAAATAATTCTTATTGCACATTATATAACATCAGTTTTTAAATTGTGAATTGAGTGAAAGTTTACAAAGCAAACTGATTTTCCATTGAAAAACTAGCTTTTCAGTTGAACTCATCTTGTTACACCACCATTGGACTCAGTTGGGGCCTGAAAAGGATGTCCTGTACGATGATATTTATATGCCTGGTTGTCTTTATAGTGTGCTTTTAGAGGTACAACGCCTATCTGTCAGTTTGGTTATTGGAAATTATTTATATGTTGCCAAATATTTTATATCTCAGATGTGTACAGGTTTGGCCATTATTATTTGCTCCTATTAGTACAGTACTTGTCTGTCTGGTGTTGCTTGTGTGGTGCTCTAATGCTGAATCTGTGCCACCAGTGTCTCAAGTACCAGAAGAGTCACCCATGGAGATTGCAACAGATCACTGTTCAATTAAGAAAGATTAGGACTAAGGTCTGATCATTGACTTTCAAAGCAATAAACCTTCAACAATCCTATGAACAGAGAGTAATGTAGGTAGTTATAATATTAGAGGTAGAACCCAAATAGGAAGTAACTAAAAATTGACTAGAAATAGTCGTAGACAAAACATTAATAATTAAAACATGGAATATCTGAAGTCTGAGTGTAGAAAAACTGGAAGTTGTAAAAAAATGAAACGGAATATATCGAAATTGACATTCTAGACATCAATGAACTGAGACAGACTAGCATGGGACACTTTGAATCAGACAATCATATGATCTACTTCGCTGGGAATGAAAAACTGAAGAAAAATGGTGTTACTTTCATAGTTAACAAAAGGAAATTTCAAGATCCATTCTGAAGTACAATGTTGTGAGTGATAAGATACTATCTATATGCATACCAAGAAAACATTTTAAAATGACTGTTATTCAAATGTATGCACCAACAACTAAAGCCAAAGAGGAGGAGATTGAGGATTTCTATCAACTTTTGCATTCCAAAAAAGCAACCAAGAAGCATTAATAATTATTGGTGAAAACAAATATCCTCACCACCAGGTAAATAGGCAACATCATAATAGATGAAGAAGAGATAGAAATAGTCAATGACTTCCTCTTACTTGAATCCATAGTCAACATCCTTGGCACCAGCAGGCAGGAAATCAAAAGACATATTGCAGTAGTGAAGTCTGTTGTCAGAGATCTCTCCAAAATGCTAAATAGCAAAGATGTCAGTTTGAAGGTGTGCCTGATTCAAGCCATGGTCTTTTCATCATTTGCTATGCCTCTGAAAGTTGAACAATGAATAAGGATGACAGAAAAAGAATCAATACCTCTGAGTTTTACTATTGGAGAAGTGTGTTGAAAGGATAAACAACTATGGAAAAGTGCAGCCAGGTTGCTCCTTAGAGGCAAGAGATAGTGAAAATGTGTTTGACATGCTTTAAGCATGTTGTTAATAGGGATCATTCCTTGGAAAAGGGCATCGTGTTTGGAAAGGTGGAGAGTCAATGAAGAAGAGGAAGACCCTCTGTGAGGTAGATTGACACAGAGGGTGTAATGATGGGCTCGAGTGTGTCAGGGATGATGAGGATGGCACAGGACACGGCAGGGCTCGGATCCACTGCTCATATATGAACACTATTTATACTTATATATTTGGAGAAACGATGAAAGTTATACAAGTGTTCAGGTCTTTCGTTCATAGGGTCACTACGATTCATCTAAGACTAGATGGCACTTAACAACAACAACATAGAGAGAGCTCTGTTGGCCTCGTGGATATAAAGAAAGTTATGCTACCAAGCCAAATGTGGGTGATTTTAATCTGTGGCCCTCAGGCCTGGTTTTGGTTTGGATCAAACATTCTTCTAAGTGGAAGAGCACTGCTCTGTCCATTTGCTGTACAGAGGTAGCTCATGGTTGCTGTGATGCTAAACACTGAGACACTGATGTGACAAATGTAATAACGGTTACCCATGGTGGACAGTTTTTGGTGGTTGTTGTTGTTGTTATGTGCCGTCGAGTCGTTTGCGACTCATAGCGATCCTATGTACAACAGCCCTAAACCCTGCTCTATGCTGTGCCAATCTCACTGTCTCTGACACACCCATCCCGATTACCCCAGTCACTGAATCAATTCACCTCATAGAGGGTCTTCCCCTCCTGTGCTGTCCCTCCACTCTGCCCAGCATGATGTTCCTCTCTAAAAGCCTGTCTCTCCTTAAAACATATCCAAAGTATGTCAGACGAAGCCCCAGGATCCTTGCCTCCAAGGAGCAGCCTGGTTTAACCCTCTCTAGGATGAATCTATTTGTTTTCTTGGCAGTCCATGGTACATTCAATACTCTTCTCCAGCACCACAGCTCAAAGGCGTCAATTCTCCTTCTATCCTCCCTCGTCATTGTCCAACTCTCTGATGCATAACAAGTGATTGCAAAAACCATGGCCTGTATCAGGTGCACCTTAGTCTCCAGAGAGACAAGCTTGGAAGCAGGAGTGGCATCCACTTCTGAAATAGCTTGCCTCTAGAAACTCTATGAACTTGGAGAAAGGATGAAAGTTATACAAGTGTTCAGGTCTTTCATTCATAGGGTTGCTGTAAGTCTTCTACAACTTGACGCACTTAACAACAACATGTATATTTATGCATATATACACATATATAATTAAAAAGAGCAGTTTCTTGAGCCATTAATATACAACCTGATGGGATTTGATTCTTTGGCTTTGAGATTTGGAGCAATGGCTTCATGATCCTGAATGAATTACCTCAGTTAAATAGTCTAGTACCATGTGCCTGGTGGCTAAACAGCTGGACTGACAACTCGAAGGCAGTCTATTCTAATCCACCAGTTGCTCTTCTGGAAGAAGATGGACAGTCTTCTCTCAGGTGATTTACAGCCTTTGAAAACTCCCTGCAGGGTCAGCAATGAGTTTGAGAATTTGCAGAGGTTTCTTGCTCATCCTACCCCCTAGCTCATTATTTAGCACTTAAAATTTTAAAAGCTTGCCAAAAGCCATCTACGCTACAGCAAATGATCTAGGGTTGCACTATTCAGTGGGTGGGTGGGGTGAAGAAAATGGGAAGGATCTTTTGTGAAAAACAATGTATTCAAATTTTGTAGATAAGTCAGAATAATATAAAAATATAAAAAGAAATTTAAAAAATGAGTCAAGAACAGTAAGAGGAAATGAAAGTCATGGCTGCCTGTCTTTGAACAATTACTGCCTTTCCCATGAGGTCATGAGAAATACATGACATTCAGGTACTACCACTGAAAATTTTGATCAAAGATTCCATTCAAGAATCCTGATCAACAGGAAATAAATGCAGAACAGAGTTTCAAATTTTCATAAAATCTAGACTTCCGGGGGTCATTGACGCTGGATGTGCACCCTTTTATAAACCTTGAACTTTGAATAATTTTGCATATGTATTATGTGACTGACTCAACAGCAAGGAGTTTGACCTGTATTTCTTTGTTAAGGGTTTTGCTTTATGATTTGGTTTGCTTTTTGAGAGCACTAGTGCCCTAGTTACACAGCTAAACCAAAGATTGCACCTCTGGCACTTCACGTCCACCAGCAGCTCTGCAGGAAAAAGTTAGGCAATATCATCCCATGTGATCTTCCACCTTCAGGAAACTCAGTGAATCAGCTGCAAACCAAAGGCACTGGACAATGAGTTAGAACCACTACTCTCAAGGTTGGATGAAGGGCAGAAAGTGAGATTTATGGAGGCTCCATCACTGAAAGCTTGAGTAAGTAAACTCCGAATTTCCATAAAACAGAAGATCTAGAGAAGATCCTTTATAGCTTTCCAAACCAGTGATGGTGGCTGGTGGAGGAATGGTCTCCTTACTCTTCATCTTCACAGCCATTATCTCCTAATTCCAACAACTAGAGTGATGCTCACTGGAAAGTGTGCTCTGTACAATGACATTTACTTCAATGGGAAGCCTTTCTAAAAGACGAGAGGTGAGTCACTCTGGCTGCAGCAGGGCACATAATGTCAGCGTACTTAAGGATGAGAGACTCCCACGTCAAAAAAAAAGACAAGGGGCATCATGAGGAGTGCTATCCTCTACCACTTCATCCCTTTCTCCTGATGGCAGAATAGTTACTCTGTCCATAAAATAAAAAACAACTCACCTCCTTTGGTTGTCAGAGGCTATAGCACACGTCCTACCATGGAGGAGAAGGTACCATGGTAAGCCCCGTGGAGCAAGCATCCCAAAGATATGCCTGGCTCTTTTTTATAGGCTATAAGGATGGACTTGCAAGAAACCAACTAAAACATTTCGTATGTGATTATGTGCACTTCTTTGGGATATGTTGATATAAAACTGTTCTCATTTTAAAAAATAACCATTCCTATTAACATGTTCTTTCTACTTTAGATAAAAAAGACTGTCAGTGACATTATTGAGTCTTCTGAAATATAAAACAAAGCAGCTAAATATTAACATACTGGATAAGGATCACAGCATGCTATTTCAGTAGATAACTAACAATACAGGGCCGCTGGACTCTGGAAGACACGGAAGGAGATCATGAAGGATACTATTACTGTTCTTTTGCAGCTGTCCAGTGAAAACATCTGAAGTCATTCTGCAAATGTAACGCATAAAAGATCTCTTTTCTCCTTGATGTGGGTCATGCAAAAGTCATGATGTAAACGCCAGAGAGAATAAAAATATTAGCAACTTCATTTCTAAACCACAGGAAAGGAAGGAGGTATCTGACCTCTACCAATTCCACAAGTGGAATATGTATCATCCTGCTAAACTCTGACATCTGCATGCTTTGCACATACTCTTTTGAACACAGAGTGAAAAACACCAGACAGATAATCTTCAACCAAAATACAAGGGGGTTTTTTTGGTTCTTATGTCAAATGAACTCAGTATTCTTGGTATTAACAGTAATGAATACTTAATAAATACTTATGAATAGGAATACTTTCATCAGCATCAGGATGTTACAAAAAAGCATCATGAATTTGTGCTTTTATTTTTTTAAAAAATTTGGCTAATGGTATTTACCACAAGGATTCTGGAAAGCATACGTAGGGAAACAGATGTGATTTTTGACAGTTAAACACCACATACATTAAAGTATTATTTTATTATCTATTGATGTTATTTAAGAGCCCAATTAATTTTTCCTGGGTCCTGACTCAAATTTAACTGGACATAATTAGTAAAAGATCATTTAAACAGTGTCTCTAAGGTGAATTAAAATAAAAGATCTTGCCTAGGTTTAGATTCAAGAGTACCCTGAAACAACTTGGAAGGGGCTGTAGCACAGAGATCACCAAGTGGCTTCCTGCAGTGTCTTGAACTAGCAACTAATGAAACTTCTTGGCTTGTAAAAACGGTGTCATTCACAGCCTATAAACACACCATTGGAAGCTGTGTCTGTGCTGGGAGACAGGGCAATGATGACCATTGACATTAAACAGTTAACAAAGAAAAGAACAAACTTGTTGCAGCTCCAGTGTATTTTCAAATGGCCAAGTTAGACTCTATCACCACTCAGGCAACACTTGCTGATTCTTCTTTGCCAAAATTCCTCCTCACTTGGTACCTTTTAAATTCTCATTTATAGTCATGCTTCTCCCTGTCTGGACACAGCTGTCATATTGGGTTGGAATGAGGAGAAGGTAACAGGCCCCAGAAGTTTGTAGCTGTACCTTCTCACACTTGAAATAATAGAAGAAAGAAAAAAGAGTGTCACTTTGTATTCAAAGTATGCCTTCTTTCTATGTGTGTGGAGTGCCTTTGACATTTAAAGATAGCTAATGACTAACACTGCACCTATTTGCAGAGGATCCAAGAATATTCTCTGGGGCCAAAAGTATTCTCTCTTTGTTTTCCGGTTGACCTGTTTTAATATTGCATAGTCTCTAAGTGATCCAATCAGTCAACATGCTCCATGGCTAACCAAAGGAAATCCTGGTGTCTTAGTGGTAAGGAATTGTGATGTCAGCGCAAAAAATACATGGTTGGAATCCACTAATGACTCTTTGGGAGAAATATGGGCAATCTCCTCCCACGCAATTTATTGCCTCTAAAAACCCACTGGAAAGTCAGCTATGAGTTGGTTCCATCTTGATGGTGCACAACAGCATGGCTAACCTAAACGTCGATTTGAGCAGATCTAGAGACATCTATGTGAAAGTCCTGATGATTTATTTCTAAAAAAAAAATCAGTCATTGAAAGTCTTATGAAGCAGAATTCTACTCACATAGTACTGATGTGATGTAACTGACATTGATGGTTGTTGGGAGGAAGCGATGAATTCAGAAACTCAGGGAGTCATTAAAGGGCGGCAGCTTTATGTCAAGGAGCATTCAGGAGCTGAGGCTACGTGTGGTCAGCCGGCCGCTTCTAGGCAGGAGATCGTGGGCAGCCAAGTGAAGGCTGTGGGAGGGAGGAACAAATCGTCAGCCATGTGCTTGTGTCACACACTGAGTGCTTACCTCCAGCCCTATAATAAGCCTTATCATACAACATTTTAAACATATCTCTTCCAGCCTGGTTACTCTGGAACCGCTCCTTCACAGAAATTCTCTATAGGAAAAAGTAAAATCACAATTGTAATGATTAATTGCTAATTGTCCGTTCATAAAAATCTCATCACTTTGGCACATGTAGGAAAGTGAAGATGGACCCTTCCAACTTGACATATTTCCAGAGAATGAAGCAAGTGCAGGGCCCAGAATTGCCATGGCCTTGAAAATAACCTTGAGTCAGTCTGTTTGCCTCCCTGAGTCTCAGTTTTCACTTCTGTGGAAATCCCTAGACTAGACTAAATTGTCTCCAGGGTCCTTAACAGCTCTGAAATTCCATGACCAGTCATTATTATATGGGTGGTATATTGCAACACTTCGGATAAATTAGTACTGTCAAGAAAATGTCTCTTCTTTAAACATTTCTGAAATGGTGGGACTCTGATTTCATAATAATCTTAAAGACTTAAAACTCTGCCAGCACTCTCAAGTTTATGTTTTTGTCATCCAAGGATGAAAGAATTGGAATAAGTGGAGTCTGAGTAAGCCGTACCAGGTTATAATTTTATACCCAGGAGGGTCTTCTTTTCTGATCATCTACATCCAAAATATCAGCTATTGAAAGTCCCATGAGCACAGTTTGTCCTGACAAACATGAGGTTGTCATGAGCCAGAATGGGTTCAATGACAGCTGGTCTAGTCATTGTCAGGAGTGGCCAAAGAAATCAAACAATTTTCCACTGCTCTTAATTGTCTATTACTGCTGTTAATTTTGGGGGAAAGTTGGTACAATTGTTTCTGAGCAATTTTGAAACTCAACAAAATGCAACTTAATTCCAGCTATTCACTGTCTGATCCTAAACTTTATAAGTTACTTATCTTTCCATTAGGCGTTCCTTTAGCAGGGGTGCAAACCGAAAATGAAGCCTACTGTCTTTGAAAATGCTCTGGATGTTCTTGTGCACTCTCTTCCTCTCTCTCTCCCTCCCCCCTCCTCTCCCTTTCACTCTCCATCCCTCCTCTCTCCTCTCTCCCTCTCCTTCTGTCTCTCCCCCTTTCTCTCCCTTCTTCTTTCTCAATCCCTTTGTTCCTCCTTCTTTCTCTATGCCTGGCCCCCTCCCTCTCTCCTGCTCCCTTGTGAGTCTTAACTGTGTTGTTCATTGTAAGAACTTTTGATCTAGTCCTCTATAGACAGTCTGTTTCTGAATTTTTGTCAAGACACCTCTAAGCCAATTGGATTAGTTTTTTTATGGCTAATAAACTACCACAAGCTTGATGACTTCAAACCACCGAGTTCCTTTTATTCTTCCATAGTTCTGGAACAAGAGTTCAGGCATCCAGCTGCTTGCAGGATTAGGCTCCCTCCAGACATTTTAGAGGAGATCTTTCTTCCTTCTGGTAGCCTCAGGAGTTTCTTAGCTTATGATCACATTTTAATTTCTGCCTCCCTCAACACATGATTATATTCCCTCTATTTATGTGTGTTTGTGTCTCTCCTCTTTTCCATAAGAATAAACTACCTGTTGTTGTAGAATAAGTTCCAACACTTAGAGGCCATCCAGATTTTCCAAAGCTATAATTTTTATAGGTCAAGACCACCCACAGTTCTCCCTTGATATAGTTTAGATATTTGAACAGATAATCTTTTGGTTAGCAGCCCACCACACCACCAAAGCTTCTTTCTAAGGACAGAGGCACTAAACTGCACAGGAGTTGATTGCCCTTCTTTCTTGTGTGGAGCAGCTGGTGGGTTCAATTCATGTGCCTTTGGGTTGGAAACACAAATCCATACCCCTGGACCTCCGAGCTCTAAAGAATTAAGGCCCACCCTATTCAATTTTACTTGGATCCCCAATCAGCATCCATGGTAATAGCAGTAAAGAAATCAAAAGATGTATCTGCACAGGCAAATCTGTTGTCAAAAACTTCCTTACTACTAGGCCACCAGAGCTCCCAAAGACATCTAAAAAAGTGCTAAAGAGCAAAGAAGTCAGGTTAAAGACTAAGGCACAGATTATTCAAGCCATGGAATTTTCAATTGCTTCATTTATACGTGTAACTGGACAAAAAGTACAGAAGACTGAATTGTGGTGTTGGTATATGTGGTAAATAAAAGAGATTTAATTTTAAAATCTTGGCTGAAATTGTAAGATCTTGGCTAAAAGCAGGGAATACCAGAGGAATGTCTATCTGTGTTTCATTGACTAT
>NW_006399965.1:38847-50279 GCF_000299155.1 Elephantulus edwardii | reverse complement strand
AACAACAACAACAACAATTGTAAAAAAATATTATTTCAAACATTTGATTGGACATTAAGAATTTCCTTGGAAAGAATAATTTTCTGGAAAAGAAAAATATGAGATCTAAGTATTGTAATCTTTCCATCAATGAAATAGAGAAGTCCAAATGTGATAAGTGGTTTTAGCTAAAGTAAAACCAATAATACTAATAATACTGAAGTTCTATTTCTATAAGGGAGCTCTAGTGGCCTAGTGAGTAAAGAGTTGGACTACCAACCCAAAGGCAGGCAGCTCAAGTCTACTACCCGCCGTGGAAGAAAGATGGGCCATCTTTTCCCATGTGATTGATAGCCTCAGAAAACCTGCTGGAAAGTCTCCTGTTATTTGGCTCTGACTCAATGGCACATCATAACAACAATGACAACAAATAGATTTCTAAATATTCTAATATTTTACTAACACTAGATTATCAACCAATCAAATTTGAGAAATTATGGTCATTTTTGATCAATTCTCACCATTAAGTTGAATCTATTCATTGTTTTAGGAGACTGTCGGTGTGACCAAATCACCTTAAAGCAACAGCTCCTTTTGTCCATATTCATTCCTTGTTGTTACCTGCTGTCAAGTTTTCTCCTCACTCATAGTCAGCCCATGTACAACAGGACAAAATGCTGCCCCATCTCATGATTGTTTGCAAATCAGACTTTTGTGATCCATAGGGTTTACAACGGTTCATCTTTGGAGGTGGATTTATAGACCTTTCTTCCTCATCCGTCTTAGTCTAGAAGTTGTACTGAACTCTGTCCAGCATCATGATCAGTAGAAACCTCTACTGATGGATGGATGGTGGCCGCATGAGGTGACCTGGTTGAGGGTTGAAACTGGATCTTCCACATAGAAAGCAAGAATGCTCCCTGCCTCACGTCTTTGGTTCGCATTCATTACTAAGAAAATGCCCGAGTTGTATGTCAGACACAGATCTAGGTCTTAGGAACCAAGTGTGGTTCTTAGCTGCCAACAAGCTGGCGCTCATTCATTTGTAGTGGCATCAAGAACAAAGAACAAAGCCCGCACCATCTTCATACTGTCCACTCTGCTAACTCCATTGTTGCCTCCAGTGTGTCTGCTGTCCACCTAATGGAAATCGTCCTCTCCTTCACTGACTCCTCATTTACCGAAGCATAATATCCTTTCCTAGGGACTGGTCCCTCTTGGTAACACGACTAAAGGATGTAAGAGTGAGTCTCATCGTCCAATTCCTAAAAAACATCCTGCTTACACTTCTTCCAGGATAGACTTGTCTTTTCTTTTGATACTCCATGGCATGTTCAACACTCTTTGCCAGCACCATAAGAAAAAACGATCGATCTTCTTCAGTGCTCCATATTCGTGGTCCATCTTTCACATGAATAACAAGTAATTGGAAATACCCTAGTTTGGTTCAGGTGTACCTCAATCTTAAAAGTGACATCATTACTCTTTAGCACTTTAAAGAGGCAGCAGATCTGGCCAATGTAATACATCATTTGGTTTCTTAACTGCTATTTCCATGAGTGTTGACTGTGGTAAAATAAAGCCTTTGACAAGTCCAATCCATTCTCCATTTATCATGGTGTTGCTAATTGGTTCAATTGTGAGGATTTTTATGTTATATTGGGATGTACTGAAAATACAGCAAAACAATGATAGATGTCATTCCTTCCCTCCAGGAATTTATACTTTATCAGGAAGACAGAACTAATAAACAATTGGCTATGGTATGCCAGAAAGTAGGTGATAAAAGAAAACAAAGTAAGGAAGGTGGGTGAGGGTCGGCAAGCAGTGGTATGTGGACTCATGAGAGTTAAATGTCTAGAGAAAGCCTCCTTGAGGAAGAAAACTTGCAGCTGAGACTTTAAAGATGAACAACCAGTCCACATAAGTATACAGGAAAATGGAATTCCAGGCAGGAAAAAAAAACCAGCAAAGGGCGATGTTTGAGGTGAGAAGAATCTCTGAGTGTTTGACGGACAGAAAAATTAAGTCAGAGTGGGACATAGAGAACAGACCGAAAACAATAGGGCTTGAGCGCTGGTAGGGTCTTACCAGCTGTCAAGGAATCTATCGAAGAGTTTGAAACCGAAGGGTGACTTAACATAATGCTTCCTAAAGACCCCGGTGGCTGCTGTGAAGAGTCCAATGTGGGAAGGAATGAGTTATCCCTGCCAAGTACGGCCACAAGCTCAGGTGGTGGCTGTGGAGATAAGGCAAACAGGTTAGAGGCAGATGTGGTAGCCTGAGCGATAGGACTTGCTGACTGATTGACGCTAGGGGGTGAGCAAAAGAACAGGAGTGAGGCCTTATTGAAATTAATGAGATCTACTAATTAGGATAGCATTTTACCATAAACAAATTATTAAGCACTTTTCCTGCCAGAATTGCTGTCCTGCCTTTAGGAATAAGGCTTAAAGATCATTAAAAAGGAGTCTGACAGGAGTCAGGGGACCTCTAATAATTTTTAACCATGGGGAAGGGAACTGCAGACGTCAAGCTATAATAATATGTCACATTTACAAAGCACATTGCTGTTTACAAAGTGCTTTCATATCCATGGTCTCCCCCATGCTCTTTATTTCTTTTCAATTTAGTTGACAGTTCTGTAGAACGAAGCAGATAAGTAGGCTGATGTGTTCAGTTAACAAAAACCGGATTCTGATGAAGAGTTTGTTGACACACCTCTGCCTATTATGATTTTTTTAATTAATAAAATCTTTCCTGATGAAAAGT
This sequence comes from Elephantulus edwardii, assembly GCF_000299155.1. Taxonomy (NCBI): domain Eukaryota; kingdom Metazoa; phylum Chordata; class Mammalia; order Macroscelidea; family Macroscelididae; genus Elephantulus; species Elephantulus edwardii. The sequence continues at coordinate 47,528 of NW_006399965.1, read as the reverse complement.
ACCCTCCATCTAGCACGAATTTTTTTATATTCAAATGAAACATTCTCACTTTTTTTTGTTTGTTTCATTGCTAACCATAGATCATCCCAGCCAGATGTCTGAAAATAGGATTCAGTTGGATTTCCAAGAATTGCAGCATTACAAAACCTTTGCAATGATCATGCTTTTCTCCCTATAAAAAGAAAATACAGATTATTATGCGTGAATTAATTAGGGCCATAACCTCCCAGGCCTGCACAAAGATCAAAGCAGCCTTCTGCCCCAAAGCAGGCAGAGGGTGGGAGCTTTATCCAAACAAGGGCTGAGACTTTCCCATAGAAATTGTGGTGGAATTGTCTCAGCTCAAGAGAGCTCTAGCCACCACTCTGGCCCAAAACATTCAGCACAGGTACCAGCAGATACTCCTCACCAGGAAAAGGAACCAATTATATGTCTACCACATCTCTGGTCTCCTCTAAGTCAGCACGAAGGCTGAGGGCCATGGAGAGTATGCACAGTGTAGGTAAATGGAGATCATCAGAGTATACTCCCTGGATGCTCCTTCCCCATGAGAAATCTCAGAACAAAGTGAGAAGGGCAGAGATGTTGGTGTGAGTGACCAGGTTTTGAGTGCTAGTTCTATCACAGGAACTCGGTCACATCGGTAAACTGGAAACCTGGAGAGAAGAGGAGTGACGCCAATAAATGCTCATTGTAAACTTAATACACAAATGATTGTTGTGATCATAATTAAACCCATCATGATTAAAATTATTGAAAAGCATCCCTACTGATCACTCTTTAAATGTGGTAATTTACTAAGTCATGGTCCTGGGTAGAGAGAAGAGAAATCAAACAATGTCTCTGTCTTCCAATTTCTACCTCCTTGAGCTATACCAAACCAAAAGCAAGCCCACCACCATCAAACTGATATAGACTCTTGGCTACCCTAAAGGACAGAGTAACATTTGTTCCTGAGTGTCTCCAGGGCTGGAATCCTTATGTAAGCTGCCTGTTAAATCTTTCTCTTGTGGAGTGACTGGTGGATTTGAACCACTAGCTTTTCACTTATCAGTCACTTTACCACCAGACCACCAGATTCCCTCCTGAGATATTCATGACTTGGATCCACCATCAATTACTCTTGATAACAGCAGTCAGGAGATTGGGAAAGACTACTCTCAGGAACTCTCCAAATTATTGAGGAGCAATGATGTCAGTTTAAAGACTAAGGTATGTCTGACTCAGGTAATGATCTTTTCAACCACTTGTGATGTATCTGAGAGCTAGACAATGCATGAAAAAGAGAATAGTTTTGAATATCCCATTGTTGTTGTTGTTGTTATGTGCTGTCGAGTCGTTTCCGACTCATAGCAACCATATGCACAACAGCCCTAAACCCTGCTCCATCCTGCGCCAACCGCACTGCCTCTGACACACCCATCCCAATTACCCCAGTCACCGAATCGATTCATCTCATAGAGGGTCTTCCCCTCCTGCGCCGTCCCTCCACCCTCCCAAGCATGATGTCCCTCTCCAAGGACCCGTCCCTCCTGGCAACATGTCCAAAGTATGTCAGACGAAGCCCCAGAATCCTTGCCTCCAAGGAGTAGCTTGGTTTAATCCTCTCCAAGATGAATCTGTTTGTTTTCCTGGCAGTCCATGGTACATTCAGTACCCTTCTCCAGCACCACGGCTCAAAAGCATCCACTCTCCTTCTGTCCTCCCTAGTCATTGTCCAACTCTCTGATGCATAACAAGCAATTGCAAAGACCATGGCCTGTATCAGGCGCACCTTAGTCTCCAGAGAGACACTGTTGCTCCTGAGTACCTTTGAGAGGTCCCTAACAGCAGACTTTCCCATCGCGATACGCTTTTTGATTTCCTGACTGCTGGTGCCAAGAGTGTTGACTGTGGAGCCGAGCAAACTGAAGCTGTGAACACTCTCAATCTCTTCGTCATCCATCCTGACGCTGCCAATTGGTCCAGTGGCGAGAATCTTTGTCTTCTTGACATTGAGCCTCAGTCCATACTGAAGGCTGCAGTCCTTGACCCTTCGCAGCAAGTGCATGAGGTCCTCCTCAGTTTCAGCAAGCAGGGTTGTGTCATCTGCATAACGCAGATTGTTAATAGATCTTCCACCAATCCTGATGCCACAATTCTCCTCATAGAGCCCAGCTTCTCCACAAATTGCTGTCTGTCAGATACTCCTCTAAATCTGAACATTCAGATCAAGACAGACTAGGAAGAAGGATTGGCCACCCACTTCTGAAATAGCAGGCCTCTGAAAACCCTATGCACAACAGAATATCCCATGGATGGCCAAAAAACCAAGTAGATATGTCCTAGAGAAGGCGGAGCCAGAGTGCTTCTTAGGGGCAAGGATGACTTACATACTTTGCTCATTGTTAGGAGAGGTTATTCATTGGACAGTGTCATCATCCTTGGACAAGTGGATGGTCAGTGTAAGAGAAGAAGCTGCAGCAATGGATTCAAGTGTGTCAGAGATGATGAAGATATCAAAGAAAATGACAGCGTTTTGATCTGTTATTCATAGGGTCGTTATGAGTCATACTTGACTTGAGAGCACCTAATAACATAGTTCAAGGAAGGTCTTGATAAATATGCATCAGAAACAACCAATAGAGGCACTGTTCTATGAAAGCACAACCTCTGATAGAGGAATTAAAATGGCTTCACAAAAGAGTTGGCAACAAAGAGTAAAAGGAATTTCTACAGACTGAAAAGACACACAAGAATATCAGCAGCAAAAGAAGACTTTGAGACACACTCGTGAGGGATTAAGAGGTATGACAGAGGGGATCAAGTGGAGAAGATGAGCTTAGAGGAGCTAAAAAAAAAGCCTGAGAGGAACTATATCGAATAATAACTGTCAAAAATCCAAGCCAAAACAACAGCAACCCCGTTCCTGCTGAACCAGCTTTGACTCTTGTCACTCTTGTATGTGCGAGAACTTGAGTGAGGAGCATTACTCTCCGTAGTACCTTCAAAGGCTGACCTCCTAGAAGCAGATAGCCAGGCCTTTCTTCCAAGGTGCCTTTGGGTGAACTGAAATCACCAACATTCAGGTAGTAATGCTTTACCATTTACACCACCCACAAACTCCTAGAGAACTACAACTATCCACCAACATCTCCAAGATGCAACTAACCTTTACATAGAAATGTAAGGTAGAAAAGCTCGGGCTCAGAAAGACTGCTGAAGAAATGTTCTGCCTGATTCTTACAAAGACACTCAAACAATAAAGACCACCACTGGGTTCCATTGATCATTCCAGGGAATCATATGCCACCAGAATCAGAACTGTGCAGAGTGGCTGGGCTCAAGGCTTGGTAAGGTTTTCAAACTGAAAATCCATTCCTTCTTATCACCCTTAGGATACTTTAGAAATTATTCTATGCTAAGGAAGAATGCTCAAAGCTCTCAGATCATTGTAAAAGAGCAAAGGCACAAGGACTGTCTGCCCTACCTGCTTCCTGTCATGAATGAGAAGCTGGGGTGGGGAGCTGGATGAGAGAGGGAAGGAAGGAGAGAGATGCATGGAGAATGAATGCACCAGAAACAGGAATTACATGTAGTGACAACACAATAAAGAGAACCAAAGATAGGGTGGGGCAGGTTCTAGCATCTAATAAGAGAGAGTCAAAGCAGAAAATGAGAAAGAGGGCAGAAGGGATACACATACGCTGGGGGTGGGGCACAAGAAGAGAGCAAAGATGACCAAAGGCATAACAAGGTCTTTGTTGTTAGGTGCCCTCCAGTTGATTACCACCCATAGAGACCCTATAAACAATGTTAGAATCTTACCCTCTCCTGCACCATTGCCATGACCTTCCCCACACCTACCCTACTGTTGTAATCACTATGGCAATGCATCTTGAAGAGGGGCTTCTTCTCTTTCACTCTTTTTATCTGATCCTGACCCTAACTTTCCCAGTGTGGTGCCCTTCTCTAAGGACTGGCATCTCCTGACAACAATTCCAAAGTTCGTGAGATGAAATTTCACCATCTCTGCCTCTAATGGGGACCTTCGTGACACTCTCCCCAAGAAAGTTTTGATGGTTCTTTTGGTAGTTTATGGTATATTCAATACACTTCACTTATACCACAGTGCTAGGGAGCTCTGGCTGCCTGGTAGGTAACAAGAAGCTGAACTGCAATCCTAAAGACACAGTTCAAATCCACCAGCTGCTCCAAGAAAGAAGAATGGACAATGTCCTATCATGTAACTTATTGCTTTTGAAAATCCACTGGACGATTAGTTATGTCTCGGTTACTACTCAAGAGCACAAAACAATAAAACACCACAATTCAAAGACATCAATTCTTCTTCAGTCTCTATCATTCATTGTTCAACTTTTCATATGCATGGTAAGCAATTGAAAATGGCATGGCTTGCACTTGGTGCATTTTACCCTTAAACTAACATCTTTGCCTTTTAGAATATGAAAAGACCCTTGGCAGCAGAGTTCCTCAATGTAGAGCATCTTCTAATGTTTTGACTTCTGCTGCCATAGATAATGATTGTAGATGCAAGAAAAAGTGAATCTTTGACAACTATGATGTTTCCTATTGGCTCAATGATGAGGATTTTGATTTTCTTGATGTTGAGATGTAATTCATATCAAAGGCTCTACAGTCTTTGACTTGAAGGAGGCAATGTTTCAAGTCATCTTCACTTTCTGCAAGCACAGTATGTCATCTGGAGGCATCAAGGGGGAAATAATAAGAAATGTGGAAAAGGATTGTTAATTCTAAGTCATCAAAAGATGTGAAGCCTCTGTTCAATTTTCTGCAGGTTCTCTACTCATGGTCAGCATTACCTGAGACAGCCTTGTCTCAAAGCTCCCTTTCCTGATATTTAAACTGACCTTTACTCCATAGCAAGCTCTGGTCTGCAGACTCCATTCCTATGTGTCTGAGCCCCAGAAGTTATCCAGCAGCAACAAGCTTTTCAACCTCCACGACAGAGTGAAAAGATCTTCCACTAAGAAAGGTCTGGCCCCCTGGAGTCTTGATTGGAACAAACAGAAGATGACAGTACTGCTTTACAGCTGCTGCCACAAAGGCTGCTGGGTAGTGCTCACGGCTGTCTCCCTTACGTGGAAGGAGCCAGGTACTGTGCTTGACAGAAAGAGACATGAAGTCCATTCCAGGACTCAGGAGGACCTTAGCACTCAAATTTTTCTGGGGATTTCTGAAAAATTTCCCCTGAGATTCTGGCTAGCTCTCCCAAGACTCTCAGTCTTGGAATCCTCAACAATGAAGACACCCAGAGGCTGAGAACTATATCTTCATTCCTTCCTCGGTTCTATACAAGCTCCAAGCGTCTGATAACTTAAGGTTCATTTTCAAGCTAGGATGAACATTTTGGAATCTTTCTCCATAGGAAATAATTTTCATGGACATAAACACAGAATTTTGCCTTTTGGGAGATTTAGTTTTCCTCTTTTCCCAAACCCCATCTGTGAATTCTAGGGAATCCATAATATCTGATCTCATTTTTCAGTTGTAGGGTAATAGCTCTGAAAAATCTCCAAGATGGCAGTATGATATTACGAGACGTTTTGGACTGGGATGGACCAAACGCCAGTTTCCCACCTCTATGTAAGTTCCAGTGTGTGACTCAGCTTCAACAACCATACTACACACACACAGAGAGAGAGAGAGAAAGAGAGAGAGAGAGAGAGAGAGAGAGAGAGAGAGAGAGAAAGACAAACACTGCTTCAAAAGACAACTTTTCTTCCCTTGACCCAAAGAAGAAAAAGAGTAAATAACACATAAAACTAATGCTTCAGAATGATAAGATTTAAATGCCACTAAAAATTTCAGTAAAACTAGATAAAGTTTTAGCTTAAAGGGGTGGGGGAGGAATGTGATATAAATACATTACATAAGCCAGATCTAGGCTGTTTCATAATTATATTTTCTTCTGTCTAATTGTGCTTACTTTTTATTGAAAAACACTTAATACCACATAACAATTCAGAAGGAGAATTTGCTCTCAACGTGAAGGTGTTACTGTCACAGCCCATTTCCCCCCCTTGCTTTGTGGTTACAAGTGCTGATCACAGCTCAGACAGTTGTAAAAAATAAACCTGCTATCATAGTTTGCATGTAATTAGTTCTAAATGTGTGGCCTATTTACAATAGCAAACTGTACGTTGGGTACCACAAACACTTAAAATGCCAGATACTGCCACACTTTTATGATAGTCATTAACTGAGCCACAGCAGCAAATATTTAATGTGACAGTTACATTAACATACAGCTCTGCTGATAAAGAAGCATGTCTTGCAATTTGCATTGCATGATGCGATGCTGAGCTGTATGCTCTGAAAATGGTGTCCCTCCACTGGTCCATCCATCCCTGAGGAGACACAGATTTCCTGGGTCTTCTGCCATGTAGCCAAGCAAAGGGGAAACATTTCCCTTCAGACACCGATTAACTATCAATCACTTCTAAATGACACATCTCCTACCAAAACACACTTCACACATGCTAGCCTTGCCTCTGAACCTCTTGACAAATCTAAAGTTTAGGATATTTGCTTCAGAACAATTGTGGAGAGAACAAAAGCAGGAAATTGGAGGAAGAGAGAGAAATGAACTTCAGATGCAATTGCCTCCAGGAACTGTTACCTCCATAGTCCAGAGACCAGAAGAATGGGGTAGTTTTTATTGGTATTGGTGTTGGTGTTGGTGGTGGTGTGTTTCGGGCTTATGAGTTCATAGCAACCTTGTGAAAAACATAACTGAACCTTATCCTGCACCATACTTATGACCTCCGATATGCTTGAGCTCTTTGTTATAGATACTATATCATCTTATTGAGGGTATTCTTCTCTTCTTCTGATCCTCTACCTTTCCTGGCTTGATGTCTTTTTCCAAGGACTGGCCCCACCTAATAAATTGCCCAAATTTCATGTGAATTTACATATTAAGAAAGTTGTACTATCCTTGCCTCTCTACCCTGGAAAAGAGTAGTGCTTGGTTACAATTTAGGGATATTTGATCAAGGACTCAATCAGGTAGAGTGAAAGGAGGATTGATGTGAAACAAAATTTCAAATTCTTACAGGAATTCCTTACTGGATCTACTGTGACTAGAGAGACCTCTGAATCTCTTGCCTTGAGATAATCATTACGCTTTGAACAGAAACTACACCATAAAGTCATCTTTAAGCACAAGTTTACTTCAACAAGTAAAAATGTTTACCATGAATAGCACAATGTTTAAAGGACTTTTCTATAGAGATAAAATTGGCAACCAAATGCATTGCTGTTGAGTCAAGTCTAATTCACAGCAATAATAGTTACTCTGGGACACAGAGCTCTTGCCCACCTTTCTCCTGTAGAGCATCAGGTATGTTTGAAGCACCAGAGATGTGCCACTTTTGAGTTATCAGCACAACTCCCTACAGACAGACGATGCAACATGATAGTACCAACAACTGTGTTCTTTATGGTTTCTAATAGGGAGCACCCTCTAGGAGTAGCTACCAGTGATAACAGAGATAACAAGGTGCCACATCCAAGGCACAGAAATTGAGTCTATTTAGGGAAACTGATGACAGTTTACATGAAATGACTCTTTTGTAGAGTGAGGGAACATGTCATGAGTGAAGACTAGATAAACAGTATCTTTGCCCGCATTGTAAATGTCATCTGTTTCCAATCCCAACAATATTTTTTCTTACCAGTTTAGAGTAAGAATTAACGTGTCATAAGCTTATGAACATCATGCAACATTTATGAGTAAAGTGGACCAGATTTTATTAATATAGAGTGATGAGGACTGTGGAGAAAAACAGGTAAATTAATAATCCAAATGAGGTGGCTCTACGCGGTTGAAGACACCAATAGTGCAGGAGACAAAACCCAAGGTTCTATACAGACCTTCCAACTGTTTGAGAGAGTCAGGAAATCCGAATTTTATGTGAGTTAAATATTTGCAACCATCTATTTTTGCATGGTTGGCCAAACAGAATGTGTCTGTGGCCAAAGCTGGACTCACTGGTCATCATGTTCGCAAACGCAGTCTACCATTTTTAAGAAACAGACAACCCTCTGCTGTTCACTGGAGCCTTGGGAAAGGTCTTAAAATCCCTGCCAGCAAGACCACCACTTCACCTTCTGCAAACTGACATTTTTGCTACCTTAATCATGGCCAATAATTCTCAGTTATGATTCTAGAAATCGTTCTGAGTCTGTAATTAGTTTCAAGAAGTTGAAATTTAGATTCATGCATCTGGAATCTTTGACCATATTTTATAGAACATATAATAATAAAGACAATAGTTAACTTTTATTGAGCACTGTTCTAAATTTTATATAGATTGGCCAAAAACAGTTATAGCAACCACTTTTATAGCCCATGCTCCATGCCAGAGATTGCTTTACATATAATAAAACCAAATCAATCACTGTGAAGTCAGTTCTGACTCATATGATGACCCCATGCGTGTCATAGCAGAACTGAACATTATATGGTTTTCAACAGTTGATTTTTCCCATAAGTAATTAAGTAGATCTCTAGGGTTTTATCTGAGGTTCATTTGGTGGACTTGAAAATCCAGGCTTTTGGTCAGCAGCTGAGGATGAGAATGTTAACCATTTACATATCCAACCACATATATCTAAATCTTTATATCCATCTATATCTTTATATACCTCTTTTT
>NW_006399965.1:0-38747 GCF_000299155.1 Elephantulus edwardii | reverse complement strand
GAACAGAGCAGGGAAACACAGAATGGCTCAAAGTTAGGAAAGTATACATCAGGAATGTGTCCTATCTCCATACTTTTTCAATCTGTATGCAGATCATTCAGGAGGCTGGACTTTATGAGGAGGAATATGACATCAGAATTGGAGGAAGATTCATCAACAAGTTGTGTTATGCACATGACACAACCTTGCTTGCTGAAGCTGAGGAGGGCATAAGGCACTTGCTTCAGAAGGTCAAGGACTGTAGTCTTCAATGTGAACTGAAGTTCAACATTGAGAAAACAAAGATTCTACCACTGGGTAGAATGGCAGCATCATGATAGAGAAGAGATTGAGATTGTTCACAATTTCAGCTTGCTTGGTCCCACAATCAACACTCTTAGCACTAGTTGTCAGGAAATCAGAAGATTCATTACATTAAGAAAATTTGCTGTCAAGAACCTCTCTAGAATACTGGAGAGCAGCAATGTCAGTCTAGAGACTAAGGAATGACTGCTCCAAGCCATGGTCTTCACAATTACTCATTATGCATCAGAGAGCTGGACAATGAATAAAGATGATAGAAGAAGAATCAATGTCTTTGAGTTGTCATTCTGGAGGAGAATATCAGACATATCATGAACTTCCAAAAGAACAAACAGATCTGTCCTGGAGAGGGTGAAACCTAGCTGCTCCTTGGAGTCAAGGATTTTGACATTCAGTCTCATACACTTTGCGTGTGTTTCCATGAGGGACCAGTTCTAGGAGAAGGACATCATGCTTGGAAGGGTGGAGGGAAATTGCAAGAGAGGAAGAATCTGGATGAAATGGATTGACTTAGTAACCAGGGTAATGGGTCACTATGAACTGCAGGCAACTTGAGGGCAAATAACAACAAACTCGTGTGTGTGTGTGTGTGTGTGTGTGTGTGTGTGTGTGTGTGTGGTGTGTATTCATCTACATTAATATCTCATTTCATTTTTTGCCAATATTTCAAATGGTATATCATCTTCCCTATCATGCACTGGGGAGGGGGAATGGATTTCTGGTGGAGGTATGGCTGATCAAGGAATTGCATTAAGGAAAACCATGAAGAAGGCTCTAGAAATTATTTTAACTGGAAATTCACCTTTTTATCTAGAATGAGCAATCTTTTCAGATCATGCCAGTATTTAGCTTCAAGCCTATAAATGAGAGGAGGATGTGGACAGAAGTGAGGACAAGGATTTACCTCATCAGGGACAAATCTCTAAAACACACTCAGCTTCACTTTTCCTGGAAGATAGATCAGCACAGAAGGAAAAGTAACACAGTCCCCTTTCCTTGTGTTCAAGGATAAAGTTCAAAGACAGCACACTTCCAAGAAAAAAAGATGCTACATGTTTTTGCCTGTACAGCTGAAGGTTCAGATGCAAGTATTTTCCCATTCTGCTTGCATTAACCATATGCTTTGGTCCAGAGACTTACACCACTGGGGACACTTCATCATTTCATCTCTTGCTTTTCCCTTCCATAGTGACCTCCTAGTTTTCCTAATCCAGGTCCAGCCTTACACAGTCAAATGTTCATCATCCCATGCTGTTTATTCAGTTCAAATATTTGTAGCTTATTAAGAAGATACTGAGCACATGTAGAAGTAGATGTCCACATTTGGAAAGTATAAATCTGAGGCACTGGGGATTACAGGCTCTCTTCATATATACTTCTTTTTTTAAGAAAAGAAGGATTTCCTTTGATATTAAACAGAACTCCAAACCTAGCAAGCTGCACATTCTTCTCGAGTATTTCTTCTACAGAGGTTTAGCAGCCCTCAAAGAATATGTTTGGTCCTGTGGTGTGTCTTCTCTTCCTCACTTCACCTTATGTAAGGTGCCCTTCATTCAACCCATCCCATCTCTTTTCCCAGAAGGTCCCAGGGCTATCTTTTTGGCTCAGCAGGAGTATGTATCCTCCCTCAATCCAGCCTGTAGTTTTTCACTTTGCCTCCAGAGAATTCAGTGTGGCTACATTTCAGTATATAAGCAAAGCTCAACTGAGAACAGAATATAGCGGTGTCTGATGAGAAATAGGCTTCCAGACTAAGACAGACTAGGAAGAAAGATTTAGCCCTCTAAATGAGAACAGTCAGTTTGCTTTCTTTGGACACATGACAGAAGAGACCTATCACAAAAGGAGAATGCCATGGTGAAGTGAAGGGTTGGTGAGGGTGAGGGGAATCCTTGGTGAAATGGATTCGCACAAACAGCCTCAGTAATGGACTTGAACGTGTCAGTGAGCAAGAGGATAATGCAGGATCAGACAATGCTTTGATCGGTTGTACGTAAAGTCACCATGAGTCAATTTCAATTCAATGACAGCTCTTTATCTCTTGTGGGAAATCCTGTGTGACCCAGGCTGAGGCCTTCCCTCAGGGAATCTGGAAGTTGGACTAAAGTAATGGAAAAACCTGTTACTTTCTGAGCACCGATAATTCATCCTTCTAGCTCTTAAGTGGGGCCCCTTATTCCACCTTCCTTTTCTTCAAGTCGGGGTTCTGTTAAAAACATGTATCTCAAGAAGGAACATAGCAAATCATACCCATCTTGATATAAATGAGTTGGCTCCTTTCCTGGGAAAAATGTAACTGCAGAAGGTAAGAAGATCTATGGGGAGGAGACACTACTGAACTGATGAAGAAGGGTTTGTAGAGAATAGTTGGATAAATGTGCTGCTTAGGAATTCATGAAATCTATCTCAGGCAAGATGAGATAGTCTTTATTTCTGTCCCATGTAAAAATTATTCATTCTTCATTGCACAGGAGAGTAAAAAACATCTCACTCACTTTTAAATCTTCACTTCTTATTCAGTGCAACTCTGCATCTACTCGTTGGCTGCTGGGTGAGTGGGGAGGTATATAATGCACAATCTCAGAAAGGAGAGCCTAAGGAGAGTAAGGCTTTTGAACCTTCCCTAGACTGCTGATGTCATCAAACCAGTCCCCAACTCGTGGTGACCTCCACCCACAACCATCATCACTATCAGTGATTCCAACGGAAACAATGTGGTATTCATTCTGCCAGAGCATTCCCCTCTTCCACACACCAAGATCTACCCCTGTTTCTACCAGGTCTTACAGTTCTAGTTTCCATAAGTATCTCTTCTGCATCCTGAGTTTTAAAAACGTGTTCTTTTCAACATTACATTTATTCTACCCGTATTCTTAAAAACAAACAAACTCACATCCTTGGCCTTAGTGTGGCCCCACACCATCTCTTGCTGCTTCTTTTGCAACAATACTTCCCCTTTTTTCTCCCTGCTTCTAAGGATTCTCCCAATACTCCATATTTTGCAAGGCCGATGCAGAGCATTTCACTAAGACAGCAGGATCATACTCTGAAGGAAAATTGTCAATGTCAATCATATGTACTAGAGTTATGTAATAAATGTTTAACTGTATATATTAGCTATGTATTGTTGCTGTAACAAATTACCACAAACCTAGCTGTTATTGGGTGTCACTGAGTGGAGTATGACTCATTATTGATCCTGTAAACAACCGATCTGAACTCTGTCATATTTTTTTTCCATCCTCACAATCTCCAACACACTAAAGTCCATTGTTGCAATCACTCTGTCGACCTACCTAGTTGAAGGTCTTCCTCTCTTTTGCTTCCCCTCCTTTCCAAGCATGATGACCCTCTCTAAGGAATAATTTCTCTTAATAACATGCCCAAAATATGTGAGACAAAGCATTATCAGATTTGCCTCTAAGGAGCACTCTGGCTGCACCTTCTCCAAGACATATCTGTTTGTTCTTTTGGCAGTCCATGGGATATTCAACATTCTTCTCCAGATTTCTATATTTACATTTCTACATTTACATTGTATCTACATTTCTATTTCTACACATTCTTTACAACACATTTCAAAAGCATCAATTCTTCTTCTTTCATCCTTAGTCATTGCATAAAAACTGGTAACTGAAATCTATGATAAAACTGAACTCTCTGCATAAAAACTAGTGGCTGAAAACTATTGTTGTTGTTATGTGCCGTCGAGTCCCTTGCTACTCGTAGCAATCCTATGTACAACATCCCTAAACCCTGCTCTATCCTGTGACGATCTCACTGTCTCCAACACACCTAACCCTATTACCCCAGTCACTGAATCAATCCATCTCAGAGAGGGTCTTCCTCTCCTGAGCTGCCCTTGCACCCTCCCAAGCATGATATCCCTCTTCAAGGACTGGTCCCCCTTTGCAACATGTCCAAAGTGTGTCAGACAAAGCTTCAGAATCCTTGCCTTCGAGGAACAGCCTCTCCAGGATGAACCTGTTTGCTCTCTTAGCAGTCCATGGTATATTAAGTACTTTTCTCCAACACCACTGCTCAAAGGCATCAATTCCCCTTCTATCTTCCTTAGTCATTGTTCAGCATTCTAATGCAGAGCAAATGATTGCAAAGACCATGGCCTTTATCAGGAGCACATTATTCTCCAGACTGACATTGTTGCTCTTCAGTACATTGGCGATGTCTCTGAAAACAGACTTTCCCAAAACAATATGCCCTTTAATTTTTTGGTTGCTGGTGTCAAGCGTTTTGATTGTGGAGCCAAGCAAATTACAACTGTTAACAATCTCATTCTCTTCACTTGGGGTTGCAAGTGGGTCCATTGGTGAGAATCTTTGTTTTCTTGATATTGAGCTTCAATTCATATTGAAGGCTGTAGTTCTTGACCTTCTGCAACAAGCGCTTCTGGTTTTCCTCAGTTTCAGCAAGCAGGGTTGTGTCATCTGCATAACACAGATTGTTGAAAATTCTTCCTCCAATCCTGATGCCACATTCCTCCTCAAAGAGCCCAGCCTCCTGGATAATCTGTTCTGCACATAGATTGAAAAGGTATGGAGATAGGACACTTCCTTGGCACACACTCTTCCCAATTTTGAACCATGCACTGTTTCCTTGCTCTGTTTGGGCGACTGCCTCCTGGTCCAAGTATAGATTTCACATAAGCACAATCAAGTGTTCTGGGATTCCCATTCTTCTCAAAGTTAGCCACAGTTTGTTGTGGTCCACACAGTCAAATACCTTTGCAGAGTCAATAAAGCACAGATAGATATTCCTCTGGTAGTCCATGCTTCCAGCCAAGATCTATCTAGCATTAGCTATAATATCCCTAGTACCATGACCTCTTTTAAACCCAGCCTGGACTTCAGGCAGTTCTTTGTTGATGTGCTGGTCCAGTCATTTTTGAGTGATCTTCAGCAGAATCTTGCTTGTATGTGGTATTAATGATATTGTTTGATCATTTCTGCACTCTGTTGAATCACCTTTCTTTGGAATGGAAACAAATATAGACTTTTTCCAGCGAGTTGGCCAGATGGTTTCCTCTTCATTTCTTGGCACAACTTGGTGAGCACATCTAGGACAGCATCTGTTTGTTGAAATATATCAAATAGTATTCCATCAATTCCTGGGGCCTTGTTTTATGCCAATTCTCTCAGAGCAGCTTGAACTTCTTCCTTCATCATCACCGGCTCTTACTCATATGTTGTTTCATGAAATTCTTGTGTCTGTCAATTCCTTTTGGTACAATGACTCTGTATTTCTTCTTTTAATGCTTCCTGGATCACTTAATATTCTGCCCAAAACATCCTTAAGTATTGCAACTTGAGGCTTGAATTTGTTCTTCAGTTCCTTGAGCTTAAGAAATTCTGAGCGAGTTCAGCCCCTTTGATTTTCTGACTCTAGCTCTTTGCACATTTCATTATAGTACTTTACCTAGTCTTCCCACGCTGCCCTTTGAAATCTTCTGTTCAGCTTCTTAATTCCTTGATTTCTTCCCTTTGTTTTGGTTTCTTGGTACTCGTAATATTCAGTCTCTTCTGACATCCACCTTGGTCTTTTCTTCCTCCTATGTCTTTGTAATGACATTTTGCATTCTTCCTGGATGATATTCTGACCTTTTGCATTCTTCCTGGGTGATATTCTTGATATCCTCCCACAACTCATCTGGGCTTCGCTCATTAGTGTTCAAGACATCAAACCTGTTCCAGAGATGGTTTTGAAATTCAGGTGGGGTAGACTGAAGCTCATATTTTTGGTTCCCATGGATTTAATTTTATTTTCCTTAGCTTCAGCTTGAACTTGTATACTAATAGTCCGTTCCAAAATCAGCACCTGGCCTAGTTTTCACAGCTGATATTGAGCTTACCCGGTGGTTCTTTCCACAGATATGTAGCTGATCTGATTCCTATGCATACCATCAGGTGAAATCCATGTGTATAGCCTGTGTTTGTTTCTTATAAAGCATATTTGCAATGAATAAATCATTGATTGTGCAAAATTCTATCATTCTATCTCTAGCTTCATTTCTGGTACCAAGTCCATGTTTTCCAACTACTGATCCTTCTTCTTTATTCCCAAATTTTGCATTCCAGTCACCTATTATTATTAATGCATCTTGACTGCACGTTCGATCAATCTCTGACTGAAAAACTTGGTAGAAATCTTCTATTTCCTCTTCTTTGGCTCTGGTTGTTGGTGCATATATCTGAATGATAGTGATATTCACTGGGCTTCCTTGTATGTGTATGGCTATTATCCTGCCACTTATAATACTATATTTCAAGATGAATCTAGAAATGATTTTTTAACTATAAAAACAAACCACTTTTTGCTCACCTTTTCATCTCCAGCATAGTAGATCATATTATCATCTGACTCAAACTGCCCCATGCCAGTCCATCTCATCTCATCAATGCCTGTTGTTGCTGTTGTTAAGTGCTGTCGAGTCATAGATGATTCATATCGACCCTAGGAATGAAAAGACCTGAATACTTGTATAACTTTCATCGTATCTCCATGTTTATAGTTTCCAGAGGCAAGTTTCAGAAGTGTATGCCACTCCTGCTTCCAAGCCTGTTTTAATCAGGAAACTCTACCAAACACGGTCCACCATGGGTAACCATTATCACATTTTGACACATCAGTGTCACAGTATTTAGCATCACAACAACTTGCATATGACTTCCAAACTAGATTCCATCCCCATACTGCTGATCAAATGGGTTTTTAAATAGGAGGCCAACTCACATCATCTCACACCCATTAGTGAATCAACATTCCACCCTAATCCTAACCAGTATCAGCAAACAAGCCTCTGTAGATTCTGACTCCTGCAAATGACTTCCAAACCGGATTCCAGGCCCCTACCAATACCTTGTTTGTCAAAATTTATGCATTTCATGTCTTCCTTAACAATATCTAATTTTCCTACATTCATGGTTCTCAAATTCTATTCCAATCACTAGTGTCTCCTTACAATTGTTCCTCCTCCTTTGTGTTTCCATACTTGAGGGCTCCACCTCAGTTGCCCTTTCTGCTAGTCTAAGTGTGTTCTATTGCACATAGGGTTTTTGAAGGCCTGCTATTTCAGAAGTGGATGGCCAATCCTTCTTCCTAATCTGTCGTAATCTTCATGCTCATATTTAGGGCAGTATTTGACAGACAAGCATTTTACAGAAAAGTGCCGATGAAAGATATTTTCCCAGTTGTAGAAATAACCAATAGTTTCAGTGTTGTCCCTGCCCTTGACACGTGTTTCCTGCTCCACCCGCGTTCCCGCCCTTCTACTCCCACCTATTCCATTCAGCACCTATCCCCCACTGTCCAGCCCTTAATATGATAGTTCACATCGCAAGCTTTCTGGGATTCTGTGTTTCCAAATGCTCAAGTTGCTGCTAGTTTCTTATGCCATTAGGCTGAAAACTAGTAGTATAAAATAGTACAAATTTATTATGTCATAGTTATGTAGGTTTTGTAAAGTTTAGACTAGGTGCCCCTGGGCTAAAACCAAGGTATGAGCAAGGCTTTTTTCCTCTGTGTGAGACCTAAGGGGGAAATACATTTCCTTATCTTTCCAGATTCTTGAAGCTGCCTTTGACTTAGCCTCTTCAAGGTAGCTTCTTCCTCTATCTTCAAAGCCAACAACAGAGAGTCAAGTTCTTCTCACCAAGCACTGCTCTGACCTTTCCCGCTGCCTATTTCTTTCACTTTTGAAGACCTTTTTACTTATGTTACACCCACTTGGGTGATCTCAGGTGATCTCCCTATCAGGTCACTTGATTAGTAGCCTTGATCTCAGTTGAAACTGAATCTCAATGTTCTATTGACTCTCAACAGAAATGTAATTCCTCTCTGTATCTTACTTAAGTTCTGGAAATTAGGTCATGGAAATACCAGAGTGGGAACATTGTTTTTGCCTAATAGTACCTCACAAAAACCTCAAAATGACACTCAAATTCCTTGATGTTATAGGTAGTTGTCAAAAGCAAACACTTTAAAGTAGAATTTTCTGAGTTCTAATCTTGGTTTTACCTCTTGCTAGCTAGCTGAAGACTGACTGATTGAACAAATCTCATCTGTAGAATGGTGATGTCTCTGGTGGCTTAGTGGTAAGAATCTATGATGCAATACCAAAGGTACGTGATTTGAATCCATCAGTTGCTCTGCAGAAGGATAGGGAATCTCCTCCCATGCAATTAACTTCCTCTGAAAACTCACTGGAGGGTCAGCTATGGGTTGGTTCTGACTTGATGATACTCAAATTAACAACAACAATAAAATGATGACAACAATATTATTCTCATAAGCTTTTATTGAAAGTTGTTGTGAAAATTAATCAAGCTAAGAATTTTCACAGAGGAAGATATTCAAATGGCAAACAGACAAATGAAGAAATGCTCCAAATCGCTGGCAATAAGAGAGATGCAAATCAAGACCACAATGAGGTACCATCTCACTCCAGTAAGAGTGGCAAGGTTTAACAGGGCAGCAAGTAACAGATGTTGGGGAGGATGTGGCAAGAAAGGAACTCTGATATGTTCTTGGTGGAATTGTAAAATGGTACAATCATTCTGGAAGACAGTTTGGTTTTCTCAAAATTTGAACATAGAAATTCCATATGACCAGCTATTCCACTACTTGAAATATACCCTGAAAATATGAGAACTGAGGCACAAACTGAGATTTGTACAACAATGTTCATACCAGCATTATTCACCACCACAAGAATATGGAAACAGCCCAAATGTCCAACCACAAAGGAATGGATTGAGAAATTATGGTACATTCACACAATGGAATACTATGCAGCACGCAGGAGCAATAATTTTGTAAATTATTACCTAACTTGAGAGGGACTGGAGTACATTATGCTGAGTGAACTAACTCAGTCCACAAAGATAAATATTGTATAAGACCATTATTGTAGAATGAGTATAAGGATCCAGGAGGGGTGGGTGAGACTGGAAGTAGAGGAATGTGGATGTACATGGGGAAGAGGGGATTAATCATTGGGTTGTAAAATTTGATGGATGGGGTGAGGGAAATTGAAAGAATTTCTTCAAGTTTGTACTAGAATTTTGCAAATAAACTAGTGGGGGGGGGGAAGAAAATTAATCAAGTTAAGAGCAAGGAAAGCATTTGGAATTGCCTTCTACTTATAGTCACCGAGAGGAGAAAAAAGAGTGGAGGACCCTGCTGTGCTTTTTTGCAGACCAAGGACAGGTAACAAAAGAAATACTGCTTACATTGGTGCTCCTGGTCTCCTGCCACTTCTGAGACAAAGAAGGACAGTAAACTTTAGGAGAGAGGACATCCCACCAGAGCCACTACCAAGGAGAACATCCCACCTGTGCGTCTCAAGAACAAGATCATAAGAAAATGGTGAGTCAGGGGGTGGACTGAGGTTGGTGGAGGCTTTAGTCATCTAACCAAGATTGGATAGGAGCTGGGAATGCAAGGTGGTGGACAGGCAAGGAAAAGGAACTCAGCTGGTTGTTAACAGAGCAATGGTGGGAGTGGGAACAAGATGCAAGTTCCTAAGGGGGTGGTGAGTGGAACCAATACCTGGGTCATTATCTGAATAGTAGGAAAGGGCTTTCATTTGCTCTTTGGACAAAATTGCTTGTCTGTCAAATATTGCTCTAGAGTTGAGCATCCAAATTAGGACCACCGACTAGGGAGGAGGATTGTCCATCCACTCTCAAAATAACAGGTCTCAGAAAACCTTATGTACAATACAGCACTTAGAGTAGACCAGCAGATATGGCACCAGAGGCAGAGCCTTCTTATTAGGAATCAAAAAGGAGGAGGAACAGTTACAAAAAGACACCACTAATTGTAACATGGAGTGTGCGAAGTATGAATGTAGGAAATTTGGAAATCGGTAACAAAGAAATGCAACACATAAATATTGACATACTAGGCTTTGGTGAAATGAAATGGGTTGGATTTGGGCATTTTGAATCAGATAGTCATATGATCTACTACGCTAGAAATGAAAAGGTGAGGGAAAATGGGTTCAGTTTATTGTTAAAAAGAGCATTTTAGATCCATCTTGAAATACAATGTTGTGAGTGACAGGATAATATGCATATGTATACAAGGAAGACCTGTTAATACCTCTGTCATTCAAATATATGCACCAACAACCAGGAACAAAGAGAAGGAAATTGATGACTTCTACCAACTTTTGCAGTCAGAAATCGATAGACTATGCAACAAAGATACCTTGATAATACTGAGTGACTGGAATGCAAAAGTTGGGAACAGGGAAGACGGATCAGTAGTCAGAAAGCATGGTATTGGTGACAGAAATGATACTAGAGAAAGAATGATAGAATTCTGTACAATTAATGATGTATTCCTTGTAAAATAACTTTTATAAGTAACATAATTGATGACTATACACATGGACTTCATCTGATGGTCTACACAGAAATAAAATTGATTACATCTGTGGAAAAAAGCTTGCTGGAGAAGTTAAATATCAACTGTGAAAACTAGGCCAGGTGTTGATTGTGAAACAGACCATGAGTTACTCATCTGCAAGTTCAAACTCAAGCTAAAGAAAATAAAACCAAATCCACAAGAACCAAAATTCAACCCTGACTCTATCCCACCAGAATTTAAGGAGCAAGTTTTAGGCCTTGAATAATATTGAGCAAAGACCAGATGAGCTGTGGGAGGATATCAAGAACATCATACATATTTCAGCAAACAGATACTTCTCTGGACGTGTTCACCAGGTTATGCGAAGAAATCTGAAAGACAACTACATGGCTAACTGACTGGAAGAGATTTATATTTATTCCCATTCCAAAAAAAGTTGACCTGACAGAGTGTGGATATTATCGAACAATATCACTAATATCACACAAAAACAGCATCTTGTTGGAGATTATCCAAAAATTACTGGAACAGCACAGCAGCAGAGAACTGCCAGATGTGCAAGATGGGATTAGAAGAGGTTATGGCACTAGGGACATCATAGCCAAAGTAAGATGGGTCTTGGCAAAAAGCAGAATACTCAAGGAATGTCTAGCTGCTTCATTGACTATGTAAAGCCATTTGACTGTGTAGCTCACAAGCAATAGTGGCTAAATTTTGGAAGAATGGGAACCCCAGAATGCTTAATTGTTCTTATGAAAAACAAAACAAAAGAATGCAGCATGTCTCAGGATCAGGAAGGTGTGTGTCAAGGATGCATCTTATCTCCATATCTTTTCAATCTATATGCAGAACAGATAATTCTGGAGGCTGGACTTGAAGAGGAATGTGGCATCAGGATTGGAGAAAGACTCATCAACAACCTACAGATGACCCAACCTTGCTTGCTGAAATTGAGGAGGACATGAGGCATACGCTGCAGAAGATCAAGAAGTGTATTCTTCAATATGGATTGAATCTCTACATCAATAAAACAAAGATTCTCACTACTCGGCAGCTTCATGATTGACAGAGAAGAGGTTCAGAGTGTTAGCAGCTTCAATTTGCTTGGTTCCACAATCAACACTCTTGATACCAGTGGTCAGGAAATCAAAAGACAAATTGCATTGGGAAAGTCTGCTGCCAGGGACCTCTCTAGAGAACAGAAGAGCAATGATGTCATTCTGGAAGCTAAGATGTGCCCGATACAGGCCATGATCTTCACAATTACTTGGTATGCATCAGAGAGCTGGACAATGACTAAGGATGGTAGGAGATTTGATACCTTTGACTTGTGGTGCTGGAGAAGAGTGTTGGCTATACCAACAGGAAAACAACAAGGTCAGTAATGGAGAAGACAAAACCAAGTTTCTCCCTGGAGGTAAGGATTTTGAAACTCCATCTCACATACTTCGGTCACGTGGCCAGAAAGGACCAGTCCTTGGAGAAGAACTTCATTCTTATAAGGGTAGAAGAACAGTGAAGAGAGGAAGGATCAGGATGAGATGCATTGATTCTGTGTCTGGAGAAGTGAGATTAGTCTGTCAGAGATGATAAGATTAGTTCAGCATAGGACAGAGTTCAGAGCTGTTGTACATAGGGTTGCTATGTGTTGCAGGCGACTTGATAGCATATAACAACAACAACAACAACAATAACATTATTATATCATTATCATATACTATATTATATACTATATTACATATCATTCTATTATATCATTATACTGCATTTCAAATAGGAATGAATTTGGATGCAGGTAAAGGGTAGTTGATCTACAGGATCATTTTTCTCACACTCCATTGGTTATAATTTTCAAACAATATTTTGCAAACCTGATAATATCAGAGTCAAAAGTTTTCATGGGATTGTAAAATGGTACAACCACTCTGGAAGGCAGTTTGGCTTATCCTCAAAAAGCTGAACATAGAAATTCCATATGACCCAGCTATAGCACTACTTGAAATATACCCTGAGAAAAAGAGAACTGAAGCATAGAGACTTACTGTAATGTTCATTACAGCATTTATTCACCATCACAAGAATATGGAAATAGCCCAGATATCCAACAACAAACGAATGGATTGAGAAATCATGGTACATTAAGACAAGGGAATAATATGCAGCACACAGGAGCAATGACTTGGTAAATTATTACCTAACTTGGGAGGTACTGGAGAGCATTATGCTGAGTGACCTAACTCAGTCCCACAAGGACAAATATTATATAGAATTGAAGGATTATATTATTATACTCATTGTAGAATGAGTATAAGGATTCAACAGGGGGGTGGACAGGGTGGAAGCAGAGAGATGAGGATGTGCAGGAGGAGGCGGGTGTTAATCATGAAGTTGGAAAATTTGATGGGGGCTGGTGAGGGAAATTGGAAGAATCTGTTTTGGAAAACAACGTATTGAAATTTTGTAAATGTTGTTGTTATTAAGTCCCGTTGAGTCGTAGGCAACTCATAGAGACCCTATGAACAAAATACCTGAACACTTGTATAACTTTCATCCTTTCTTCAGGTTCATAGGGTTTCTGGAAGCAAGCTATTTCAGAAGTGGATGCCACTCCTGCTTCCAAGCTTGTTTTAATCAGGGAGCTCCACCAAACACTGTCCAGCATGAGTAACCATTATCACATTTGACACATCAGTGTCACTGTGTTCAGCTTCACAGCAACCACAACTTACTGCTGTACATCAAGTGGACAGACCAGGGCTATTCGACCTGGAAGAATGACCAAAAACAATTAAAAACAAGCCTGAGTGCCACAGATTAGAATCATTCACCTTTGGCTTGGTAGCATCACTTTTAGGTCCACTAGGCCAACTGAACTCTCTCTATGTAACAATGTAAACAATGTAACAATGTAAACAATATATTCTAATTTTGTAAATAAACTAGTACAATAAGGAAACAAGCCCTTTTTAAATTCTTGTATCTTCATTTCATGGTTAGAGAGGCTTGTTACAGTGCTTGTTGCCAACAATTACTTTTCAACTAAAAAACTCACTGCTGTCAAGTCAGAATCTGTCAAGCGAGGTTATCCTTCAGTGCGTATTCAAGGCTGTGAATTGCATGGGAGATATTGACCCCTTTCTCCCCAGAAGCTGCTGGAGGATTCAAAACACAAGAGGCACAGCTTTCAGGTTAGCAGTGCAGCTCCCTGTGGACTATATCACCAAAGCTCGAGCAAACAGTTTTTGAAAATGCCCAACAGGTCTTTTCTTAGGATTCATTAGCCTCAAGTGTGTCATATATCTTCCCCCCACCTCCCCCCCCCATTGTATGGAAGCTGGGAAAGGAAATATTTGTAAAAAAGTATGGCAGCTTGAAGATGGCACTTGATGACATAGTATTTGACCTCTGCATCCTTTATATGGGAAGTGGCAAGAAAGAGTTTATGAAATGATTTTCAAGTTAGCTATGGATTCACACAGGACAAGTATTATATGTCACAACTCTACCCTTCTACACCCTCTCCAAGAAGTATTTGTTTATTTTTTTGGTAGACACCAATGGGATATTTAGTGCTCTTCTCTAACCCACAGCCCAGGACATCAGTTCTTCTGTCATCCTTATTCATTGTTGAGCTCTCAGACGCGTAGCAAGTCAACAGAAATGCAATGGCTTGAATCAAGTGCACCTTAGTCCTCAATCTGACAACACTACTCTTCAGCAATTTGGAGAGTTCCCTAACTGCAGACTTCCCTAGTGGGACACAAAGAAATTTCCTGATTTCCTGCCTGTTAGTACCAAGGGTATTAATTTTGGGTCCAAGTAAATAGAAATTGTTGGTGTTTTCAATCTTTTCCCAGTCTATTATGATGTTGCCTATTGGTCCAGTAGTAAGAATGTTTGGATGCAATCCATATTGAAGGTTATATTACTTCATCTTCTGCAATAAGTGCTTCAAATCTTCCTCACTTTCAGCAAGCAAGGTGTCATCTAACATAACATAGATTATTAATGAGTCTTTCCCCAATCCTGATGCCACATTCTTCTTCATAGAGTCCAGCTACTCAAATAAGTTGCTCAGCATACACTATGTACGGAGGGAGAATACAACCCTGATGCATCCCTTCCTAACTTTAAACCATGTGGTGTTCCTTTGTTTTGCTCACACAACAGCCTCCTGGTCTATGTAAAGGCTCTACATGAGCACAATTAAGTGCTCTGCTATTCCCCTTCTTCTCAATGTTAGCCATGACTTGTTATGATCCACACAGTAAAATGTCTTTGCATAGTCAATAAAGCACAAATAGGCATCTTTCTTGTATTCTCTGACGTCCATCTAACATCCACAATTATAACCCTGGTGCCATGGCTTCTTCTAAAAAAGAGACATTGAACACCAATGCTTGAAGACCGGATGAATTATGAGATGATATCAAGGATATCATCCATGAAGAAAAGAGCATTACAAAGACAGAGGAGAAAGAAAACACCAGTATTGGTGTCAGAAGAGACTCCGAAAAGTGCACTACAGCATTGAGAAGCCAAAACAAAGGGGAAACACGCTGAAGCAAAAGAGCTGACCAGGTTTCATAGACCAGTTCGAAAAGACAAAGCAAAGTATTATAAGGGAATTGTGCAGAGAGCTGGAATTGGAGACTAGAAAGGGAAGAACTCGCTCTGCAATTCTCAATCTGAGAAAACTGAAAAATAAATTTAAGCCTCAAGTTTCAATATTGAAAGATGCTACGGTCAATATGTTAAATGACTCAGAAAGCATCAGAAGAAGATGGAAGACACAGAATCACTGTACCAAAAAGAACTGACACTAAAAAATTTCAGGAAGTACTTTATGAGCAGGGGTCAATGGTAATGAAGGAGGAAGTGGAATAATGGCAAAAAAATAAGGCCCCAAGAATCGATGTGATATCAATTGACTTATTTCATTTAACAGATTGCACTCACCAGTTGTACTCACAAGTAGACTAGTTGCCCCTACCAGTCTATGCTAGAAAATTTGGATGACAGTTGTCTGTCTGTACATAGTTGGAGAACTGCCCGAAGTCCAAGCAGGATTTAAAAGAACTGATATTGGACTTTCCCAATACAGTACATCTCCTGATGGTTTCAGTATGTTTGTTTTATTCACAGTTATAACCTAGTCCTTAACAAGTTTGGCACCTAATGGATTCAAATAAGTGTATGTTGGATAAACAAACATCAACTAGTTAAAAGATAAAAATAATCATTAAATATGCTTAATGAGTACAGAAGTTTGACAACTCTGTCAGAATAGGTGGTGGGAAGCCAAAATTAGTACACCACTGTGCTGATCCACATTTTCAAGATTGTGTTTCATGCCTTCATAAATGAATAAGAATATAGGCACTGTGGCCAGATGGCAAAAATTTAAAAGTTAATTAGCATGACTTCTAGAGAGTTTTGGTGGTATAATGGTAAGAAAGGGGAATCTCTTCCAGTGCAATTGTTGCTGTTATGTGCTGTCAAGTCACCTGTGACTAACAGTGACCTTATGCTCAACAGCTCTGAAGCCTGCCCTGTTCTGAGCCAGTCTCACTGACTCAGAAACACCTAACCTCATTGCCCCAGTTACTGTATCAATCTTGTTACTGTAATAGTCTTCAGAGCAGAACCTTTCCTCAGTACTGCCTCAGACAAAAATCTTTCCCTGAAACTGGTACACGGGTTTTGAACTTACATCTCCTAAACTCAAGACAGGCATCAGCATGAGAGACCCACAGCAGTGTGAGGTGCAAGACATCGCAGAAGTGACTTGTGGCCTAAGCTATCTTATCAAGGGGTAGCTGGGGGATAGGGGTGCTGGACGGGGTAGATGGGAGTTCAGGGGATACTGATGTAACAGGAAAAGGGAAAGGACAAGACATACGTGCCAGGGGTGGGGGACACTGATTATTGGTTATTTCTGTAAGGGCAAGTGTCTTTCATCTATCTGCTCCTTTGCGTAAAATGCTTGTCTGACAAATATTGTTCTAAAACTAAGCATCCAAATTAAGGCAGACTAGGAAGAAGGATTGGTCATCCACTTCCAAAATATAACAATAGGCCTTCAAAACCCCATGTGATTAACTGCCTCTGGAAACCCACTGGAGTGTCAGCTACGGATCAGTTCTGGCTCAATGGTACCCAACAACAACTGTTGTTGTTGTTGTTGTTATGTGCCGTCGAGTCATTTGTGACTCATTGCGACCCTATGTACAACAGCCCTAAATCCTGCTCTATCCTGTGCCAATCTCATTGCCTCTGACACACCCATCCCGATTACCCCAGTCACTGAATCAATCCACCTCATAGAGGGTCTTCCCCTCCTGCGCTGTCCCTCTACCCTACGAAGCATGATGTTGCTCTCCAAGGACCTGTCCTTCCTTACAATATGTCCAAAGTATGTCAGACAAAGCCCCAGAATCCTTGCCTCCAAGGAGTAGCCTGGTTTAACCCTCTCTTGGATGAATCTGTTTGTTTTCTTGGGAGTCCATGGTACAATCAATGCTCTTCTCCAGCACCACAGCTCAAAGGTGTCAATTCTCCTTCTATCCTCCCTAGTCATTGTCCAATTTTCTGAGGCATAACAAGTGATTGCAAAACCCATGGCCTGTATCAGGCAGACCTTAGTCTCCAGAGAGACACCGTTGCTCTTGAGTACTTTAGAGAGGTCCCTAACAGCATACTTTCCCATTGCAATACTTTTTTTTTTTCATTTCCTGGCTGCTGGTGCCAAGAGTAATGACCGTGGAGCTGAGCAAACTGAAGCTGTGAACAATCTCAATCTCTTCGCCATCCATCCTGATGCTACTGATTGGTCCAGTGGTGAGAATCTTTGTCTTCTTAACATTGAGCCTCAGTCAACTAGGAAGTTATTTTACCTAACAACTTTGAATTCCCCAGTAGACCAATAATATTAATACCTATTTCACTGGCTTGTTTCAAGGAATAAAGTCAGTGACCTGGGTAGCCTGGGAATCTTATTATTGTTGCTATGAACCATCTCCCACAGAGCAGCACCAAGATCTGATCTATGTGCATCTGGATTGGCAGTGCAGCTCCTTACCTTACCACCAGGCAGCCAAAACTCCCTAGCATGGAAATCATTGTTGTTGTTGTTATGTGCTGTGGAGTCGCCTGTCACTCATAGTGACCCTTGATTTAGAAACTCTGAAGCCTGCCCTGTCCTGAGCCAGTCTCACTAATTCCAACACACCTACTTCCTATGGCCCCAGTTTTGTATCAGTTCATCTCATCCAGGGTCTTTCTCTCCTGCCCTGTCTCTCCACCCTTCAAGCATGAGGCATAGAAATAATAAATGTTAAAACCGAGGAGAAGTGCAGGGGGAGCAACACTGTTAAAAAGTGAAAATCCCCAGTCACCACATGTGAACAGCACAGTGACAGGACAGCCAGGGGCTAAGGACCCAACAAGCCTTACTTGCTAATCTGTTGTAAAGTCAAACTGTTGACTACAGTTTGGTAAACAAATGCAAGCTGTGTTTACCTTGCAGATCTGTTCACTAAGCCTATTCTTACTCACTCACTGGGTGCTCTGTCCCTGGCAGCCATTGAAAAGAGGCTGTTTCCGTAGGAAGGTGCTTTTGGGGGGGAGAGAGACAGATGCCAGCCATACTGAGAAGGAGACTCTTTGATGTGGTGAAAAGGATGTGAAATTGTTAGCTTCAGATTAGTAAGTGAGCTAAAGGAAGCCTGTGCTTTTTTGGTTTTTCGGGCAATCTGTTGCTGTTGACAGAAATGAACATTTTCCTGTCCTTACCCAGGATGTTCTCCTGCCCTAACCTAGTGAACTCAGGCAGACTAAGAGCTGAATGGGCCCTTCCACCAAGAAGCTTCAGCTCACCAAGCTGGGCATGTTGCTAGGCCAGGTTATTCCTTGGAGAGGGACATCGCGTTTGAGAAGGTGGTTGAGGGAGCTCTGGGGGCCTAAGGGAGGGCCAGACTCTCAACCAGGTGGATTGACACAGTGACTGCAGCAATGGGCTCCAGTGTGTCAGAGACTGAGGCTGGCACAGGACAGGAAAGAGTTCAGGTCTGTTGTTCATTGGGCTGCTATGAGTCATACTCAACTCAATGGCACCTAACAACAACAACCTCACCCATATTAATGAAAAGAAATCACATTCATATTAACAATAAAAAAATCCACCCCCGAGTTCTTCTCTCACTATGTCTAGCTGTGCTTGTTAAGAACTTGAGATAAGGAACCAGTTCTATCAAAAATTGGATTTCATTGCAAAGCACTTGAGGGAACAGGGTTATAAAGGGTATGTGGATGCATTTTTATGCCACCATTACTCTCTCAAATTAGTTCCACATCATGCAGACATACGGGGGTGTGAACATGAGTGAATGCATCCCTTCCTGTTTATTGCTTCGACTGGACTTGGAGCTGAGCAACCCTCTCAGCCGGCTCCATAAGTCGCACTTTGTGGTTTCAGTCTGTCAGTGAGGTCATTCACTGATGACTCAGAGAGGCTGGCCTGAAGGTATTTATGTGATCTCCAAGTCGGCAGAGAGCCTGCCCTCAGAACAAGGCAAATATATCCCTGCTCTTGATGGCTTCAAGCTCTGCAATGGGGGGCTGACCTGACAGCTGCCTGTCCTGAGGGAGAAATAAAGGAAGCTGGTGAAACACATGCTATTTCCATGAATTCCCACTCATCTGCTGTTAGAAAATTCAGCCGAGATTCTGACAATAAAGGTTATACTTGTAGTGTCACAATTGAAAGAAAAGGAACTTTAACTCGCCCTCAGCATACCAAACAGGCTACAATCCACAGAGCCCAGGACTCGCGGAGCGTCTAAGATGCACCAAGGAAAAACTATCAATGGGCGTTTGTCTGAATTCGTATTTATAGCATCTGTTTGACATGAGGTTTTTATTTAGATGGCAATCCAGATATCGCTTTGCATAAAGTTCTGGCTTTTTGAGCTGTCCATATCAATTGTCTTTTACCAAATATCTAATTTTCAGATGTTTACAGATGCACCAAAAGAATCTTTTCAAATCATTCAAAAGGATAGTATCCAAGAAAAAATCCAAACCAAATGCTAATGAAAATTCTTGTGTTCCATGTAGAAGAAGGCTCTAAAATGGAAAAATGAATTCTACCCAAATTTACTGCAAAAGAACAATTTGTCTGTCTTTGGGAAAATGAGTTACACAGTTGCCCTTCTCACCCATTCCTAATTTAGGCAAAAAGCCCATATCAAATGCATTAAATCACAGTTTAATCATCTTTATAACTAGATGCCGTTAAAAAAAAAGTCGTAAAAATTTCCCCAGGCAATGACACAAGCCTCTCTGTGAGTCAACTGTTAGTTCAGGGATTTATGATAATTCCTCATCTTGAGGAAAAATGAAGCTAATTGAAACAAACTCCACACTTTCTACTAATGCCATTTGAATACAGTGTGCACTACCAGTTACAAAGTGACATGGAAAACGAGGCCGCTCTCAACAACACCACGATTTCTCAGTTTTATGTAGCTTTTAATTTCCTCTATGGAAAATCTGGTCTTCATAAAAGAACTGCTAGAGAGGAAAAAAATGTGGAAAAAGTTGATTCATTCCATATTTACATTCTTTCTGGTACCTGGAAATGAACCAATTGCAAAAGTATTCCAAGGAAGAAGTTAGTTGAGTCATTTAGAAAACTCATCTTCTCCCAGGCAAGAAGGCAAGCTGCCTTGGGAAAGTGCTTCTTTGATACTATGAAACACCTTTTAGTCTAGTGACCTCTGCCTCCCTCACCTTTTTCTATCTAGGCCACAAGAAGGCCAACCTCAAGAAATAGCTGCTTTCTTTAATCATACTACCTGACCCAGAAACTGCCCACCAACCTGGCAAAGTCAGCTATCCAAATCCAAAAATCCCTCCTCTGCTATTTGATCAGATCAGGGCACTTAACACAAATGCACCCTTCAGCAGAAAAACACTATGTTTCATTCCAAAGCCACCTTAAGTCTTGCTGACTGGCTCTGCTAATGCCATTTACCGTTTTTCTTTGAAGAGCTGGGCAAAAATAAAAGCAAGGTGTTGCTCTCACGAAGTAGAGGGCAGCCCTGTTTCAACCTGGCAGTGCCGCTAGATGCGTTTCCCATTTGCTTTGTCATTAACAGCTTCATTTCATTTCATCTCCCATAAAAACAATTTAAAAGCATGGAAATGGCATTACGGTTAAGTCGCCCTGAAACGTCACAGCAGTGAGAAAGCTATTACACAATTGCATCTTTCTTTTTGGAAAATATGGGCTTTTGCCTGGGTCAAACAGTGCAAAGGAGCCATGACTTTTGATTTAAACAGGTGACAGTATTTCTCCCAGAACAAAGTGGCCCTTCATAGCTCTCAGAGACAAGATGAGCTCTCCTCCAAGAAGGGGTGTGTGGGGTGGTGGGGGTGGAATCTCAGCTCCACGATGGCGGCCAAGCTGTGAGAACGCACAGGGCTGCCTTTGGAGGGCCACAGGACACCAGAGTAGACACCAGAGGTTAGACTAGTGTACGGTGAGGATGAGAGTCCTGTGTGCCCCATTCACCATCGCATCTTGTCATCCAACTCCTGCTTCATATTCCTGCTAAAGCAGTTTCCTATTCAATTTCCCCCTCATTCACTCATTCATTATTCTTAACATCTACTATATCTCCAGTAAGGCATCCTGACAGCACAATTGTTAAGGACTGGGATGCTAACGGAAAGGTTGGTGGTTTGAACCCATCAGCCACTCTATCGGAGAAAGGTGCACTACTTTGCTTCTATTACAATTACAACATCAGAAAACCTGCAAGACAGGGCTAAAGAGTTGCTATGAGGCAGAATCGACTCTGGCAATGGGCTTGGCTTGTCCTTTGTTGTTAGGCAAACTACAAGAACAACTACAAGTCAACTACAACTTACAGCCACCTCAGGACAATAGATCTGAACGTGCCCTATCCCACGCCATTCTCACAGGCTCCGTCATGCTCAAGCACACTGTGGGAGTTACGGTCTCAAACCGTCTCAGATTCCTCTTTTACTGATTCTAACTCTCCCAGCATGATGACTCTCTCTAAGGACTGGTTCCCCCTAAAAATGTGTCCAAAACAAGTGAGATGATTTCCTCTGTGTATTTATATAAGGCAGAGAAAATTTGATAGCCAGCCTAGATTTCCGACTCCAATTTTTGTCTTTGGACAAATCCCTTTTTCTCTTTAATCTCAATAACTTCATCCATTGGGCTGAATGGTCCCTAAAGTTCCTTCCAATTCTAAAGACTCCATGACTCTGCCTCTTAATGTGTAATTGATATGTTGTTGTTGTTGTTAAGTGTCATCAAGTTGTAGACCCTATGAATGAAATACCTAAACACTTGTACAACTTTCGTTGTTTCTCCACATTCATAGAGTTTCTAGAGGCAAGCCATTATGGAAGTGGTTACCACTCCTGCTACCAAGCTTGTTTTAATTGGGAAGTTCCACCAAACATTGTCCACCATGGGTAGCCGTTATTGCATTTGACACATCAGTATCACAGTGTTTAGCATCACAGCAACCAAGAGTTACCTCTGTACAGCAAATGGACAGACCAGTGCTTTACCGCTTAGAAGAATAACCAAACTTAAATATGCATCTTATATGGGGCAGTTATAAGGCAACACTGACTGTATTCTACCCTCTTTAACTTAGAATTCTCCTTAGACGTGAGACAGCAGACTTCATCTTACACACTATGGACACATCACCGGAAGACACTAGTCTCTGCAGAGAGCTTTTATGCTTGGAACGGTGGAGCATCAGCATAAAAGAAGAAGATCCTTAAAGAGATGGACTGAACCAGTCGCTGCAAGAAGGGGCCGAAAAGTGGTGGTACAGGCTTGTACAAAGCCTTGTTTTACTGTACATAGTGTCAACATGAATTGGGAACGACTAGACAGGAACTACCAACAGCTGCTGAGAAATCGTAGTACTGCTCTCTCTTCCCACTCCCAGTTCTGTACTTATTTGGTGGTGCAGTCCATAGGCAGTTGTGCTACTGACCCAGAGGCCACACTTCTCTGGCAGTTCAAATCCACTAGTGGTTCTGAGGGGGGAAGATGGGCAATCTCTTCATGGGCAATTTACAGCTTCAGAAACCTGCTGAAGGGTCAGCTATAACTAATTATGACTTCATAGCAATAATGAGTGAATGAGAAAGCAAGTGATTTCCAAAAACACCTCAGATTCCAAGGTAATTAAAATGGAACTTACCATCTTCCTACCAAAACCTTTTCCTTTCAGTTCTCCATTACAGATGACAGGAAGAACCGCATTTCCCAAACCCAGAAGTCCAAGGATCATCCTTAACTTCTTCCTTTCTCTTATCTTCTAAACTCAGCCACACGCTCATGCTGATTCCTCTTCATGAATATCTCTCATTCCTGCTCTCTTCTTTTCTTATATTCCTAATTAGACTTGTGCCCCCCCTCCTTTATCTCCATGTTGTCATGTGTGTTGTATACTGTTTAATTGGAACCAACCAATAGCTGACTCTCTAGTGGGTTTTCCGAGTCAGTTACTTGCACAGGAGGAGATCACCCAGCCTTCTCCTGTGGGGCAGCTGGTGGATTCAAACTGCATGCCCTCAAGATTGCAACACAGCTTCTTGCCAGTAGGCCATCAGACTAAAACTCCTCTCTGCCTATCAGAGCAAAGCAACAAGGTCTTCTGGTCTCCCAAGTTTCTTCTTCCTAAGGATGTTGCACTTTTTGCTTTACCACCACATGTAAAACTAAGACCTTGGAGGTAGTTTGTAGAGAAATTACTTTGCTTTTCTACATATGCAATAAAATGCTTTGGATATTGGGGGAGGGAGCCAGAAACAAAACAAAAAACAAACCCAAATCAAACAAAACAACTCATCAAAACACTTTACCATACATAGCAAACAAGACCACTTAGGGCCCACCCTTTACCTTCAGCCTCACCATCCCTCACCACTGGCTGGGTTAGGCTTCTACATGTTCGCCAATTTGATGAAGATTTCTGATCCTTTGCACATGTCGTGTCCTCATTCCTTGACGGCCCTTCCCTTCCCCTTCCCCAGCTTCTCTATGTTCTGCAAAGTTTAGCACAGACACTGTCCCCTCTGAGAAGCCGCCATGTGTCCCTCTGCATGCTCCCACAGAACTCTGGGGGAGGAACTACGGTCTCCTTCGGTGTAGAGAGATCGCCTGTTTATTCCTTGTCACTAACTTCCCTGAAAGTCACCGCAGGGCCTGACATACAGACTTCAATCTGTACACAGGTCTCACAATTCAAGAACATTTTGCCAGATCTTTCCCCCAACTTCATATTGCTGTTTTCAAATGCAGAGTTTTCAGCTAAATATCTAGTTCACTGTGATCCAGAAAATGAGGTAAATAATTAATATTCTAATACAAATATTTTCAAGAAAATACTAGAAGCTAATTATTAAAATACTACTCCTTTAAAGACAGCAGAACAAAAGAGTCATTCACACGTTGCCCACCAGCTTCTTTCTTGCACGCGATTTCATTAATTTTTCATGTGCTACACAAACAATAATATTATAGCTGCAGACATCATATTTTTTAAAAAAGATTTAACAAAGTCCCATGGCATCTCAGATTCTTTTTGGAAAGAGTCAGGATATGAATAATTAAATTATGAAAGAATCGACCATCTTAACAAATCTTTGGTCTTCTGTTCTTTTATTTCCCCTTCTTGCTTTTATCCATTTGCAAACATAATTTTCACATGGTTGAAATCACAAAATGATACTATTTTTCAGGCCCCCCTTTTCAAGTTCCTGGCTTGCTACTTTGGCCTGACATTTACGGTAAAACCTGTGGAAGCCAGACCTGGACAAGCCTTGCTCTCCCTTTGACACAGTAGTCTTAGGACTTTTCTATCATTTTCTACTGATATTTGTGTTTATCTTTTTTTAAATTAATTTTAATGAAAGTTTACAAAGACTTAGGGTTTCCAGTCATTCATTGTTGCACTTTTCTCCCTGCCCACCCCCTCTCCCCAGTTCACTTTTCTTCTTGATGAGTGAAAGAAAAACTCTTTCATTGCTGTGCAATCCCTCCCTTTCATGACCAGCCTTTACTTTACACAGGCTCCAGCTTTCACAGCTTTTCCTGTCTGTCTTCTCAGCTCATTGCTGTTGAGTCACAGTTGATCCTCCAGTGGGTTTTGAGAGACTAAATCACACAGGAAGAAGAGATTGCTCATCTTCCTCCTTTGGAGCAGCTCGTGGATTCAAGCTACCTGCCTCTGAGTCAGAAATACAACTCCTTACCATAAGGTCACCAGAGCTTCCTACTGTATATTCCAAGGGTTGCCTAACACCCCACTATAATTTATGGTTGTCAAGGATAGCTCATAGCTACACTCCTTTAACTCCTCTTTTAACTTCTTACAGGATTATACACATGGACCTCTTGCAGGAGTCTCAGACTTAAGTTGTTGAAAACTAAAGCTTTAATCTTCATTAGATGTATTTATCCCCCATGCTCCTGATTATAGCTGTAATACTGCTAAAGGGAATATAGCATCATCTCTCTCAATGTTCCCTGAACCTCTCTCTCTTGATCATTCACATCTAATATCAAACCCAACAATTCTCACCAACTTCTTAATTTAAGGAGCTCTGGTGGCCTAGCTCATGATGCCAATCCTAAGTCAGTGTCTCTGTCAGTTCAAGTTCACCAGTGGTTGTTCAAAAAAGAGATGGATAATCTCTTTCAGTGTAATTTACAGCCTCTGAAAGTTCACTAGAGTCTGTTCGGACTTGACAGCAATGAGTTTGAGAATTTTTCTGTTATACTTTAAAACCTCTTTGACCTCTTTTCTTCTTTCTTCCCTCTCTGATGGTATACTTGTTCCTAACATTTCACTTGTCTTTCGGCCTAGTTTCCTATTTCCATCTTGCACTAGGGTACAAAGGAGATTCTTCTAAAATGCAGGCCAGTCTCATGCCACTGTTCAATTTTGGCCAGTTTTTCACTATCATTCCAAATCGGTTGCTCTTATCTTAACCTAATGAGTACAGTTCTGAGCAATTGGACCCTTCCCATCATTCCAGTTTGATCACCTGAGTACCAGATTCCTCATTCTAGTCCTTTAAGAGGATGATGTCTACACCAAGAGCCTAGACAGGGAGCTCAAGATCCCAGAGACTGAACTGGGAAGAGGCTACATCAGAACCCTGCTGGTGTTCCCAAGCCTGGGCAGAAGAAGAAGCTGTTCTGGAGGTAACAGAAGACCATCCTGGAACCACCAGATGGGACCACGGGCAGATGTATGACAGAAAATTTGGAATAGCGTTCAAGGTAATTATCTGAATTAAACAGCAAATGACTTTCATATTTTTATTTGATGAATCTAAAGCTTTAGGATGCAATATTTCCAAGCTTAGGTTAGTTTACAGTTTGAGAGTTTAATGAACTCTAACCACAGACATCACTTAAGATGCCCCAGAACTCAGGCTCTCTCCTATCGTCACATAAGTATATACTACTCCTACTACCTGAAGTGTTCTCTGACCTCTCATCTGCCTGGTGAAGTCACTAGTCCTTCAAGCATCACCTTCTCTAGGAAATCATCCCTGAATCCTAGGGGGCATTCTAGGATGAGGAGAAGGTAAAGCATGCATTGTGTTTGGTAGGGGTTACCTGATCACTCTTAAAACCACAGGAAATCATGAGAAATGCTTAATTTTTATTTTTTTAAAAGGAAGCCCTTCCCCATGCTACTTAAAATTGGAATTTCCTTTGCCCACTGGGACAGTTGATGTGGTGTGTTGACAATACTATGAAGGAACTTAAATGGCTAGATCAGGTGGCTTGTCTAATTGACAGTTTTCTGTGTGTTAATTAGAGACCATGGATAAACCAGTAAATGCTCAAAATGTCTAACATTATTCACAAACTTTTTTCAATTTAGTTATAGAAAACATGGTACTGCTTAATAGTGAGATTTTTTTTTAAATAAAATTTTTATTTTATACTGGTTTACTTATAAAGTTCATATACATTGTTTCCTCACACCGGATCTTCCTCATTTCTTTTCCATACCCATCCCCCCCACTATCAAATTGTGCGACCCTATGATTACCACCCTCCCCACTCCCATCCCCGACCAGGGATCTTTTTGTTGGCCATTCATTCAGAACCGAAACATACCTGACTGTCCAGAGGGTCAGAGGTAGTTAATCACATGAAGGAGATTGCCCATCCTTCTCCTACAGAACAACTGGTGGATTGGAACTATTTGCCTACAAGATTGCAGTGCAGCTTCTTACCACTAGGCTATCAGAGCTCCCTCTCCAACAAAAATAACAGAGAGATTTTTAGGCCTATGATTTGCTGAAAAGAAAGCTAATGTGGACTTTGATTGTCATCAACTATTGCTTTTGTAAATGAGGTTGTTTCTCCTTTATCTGTTCTTCTTACTGATATTGTTGGGGGGTGGTGTTAAACTAACTTCACAGTGACTCTGTAGAACAGATTAGAACTGGGTCAGGGTTTCACTGACTGGAGTATTTACAGGAGCTGACTGCCATATCCTCCTCTTGTATTACTGCTGCTGACTGAGATCAAGCTACTAAGCTTCTCACTTGTCAGTGGAGCTCTTAACCACTGAGTCACCAGGACTCCTTGTGTCCGTGTCTCTGTATCCACATTGGAGAGGATGTAGTCAGGGCACCACTCAAGGATTAAAAAGACTTTGCAGTTAAAGAACTCCCAACCCCAACGATTTTTTTCCACATTAGTAAATAATGTGCTTCAATGAGTGGGGTCACCTGGTTCCAAATTTACAAATTTTGCAATTAAAAAATATCTAGTAACACTCTTTTCCAGTTATTGTGGCAATAAGAACCACTAGCAGCAAAGTCTCTCGAGCATCCTCTATGAGGTGGCCTGGGAAGTCCTGCAAAGGAACCAGCGAAAACGCAGAAAGGTTTTGGAGACGGCGGAGCTGCAGGTTGGTTTTGAAGAACTATGACCCTCAAAAGGACAAGAGCTTCTCAGGGACTGTCAGGCTTAAATCCACCTCTCACCCCAAATTCTCAGTGTGTTTTCTTGGGAATCAGAAGCACTGTCATGAAGCCAAGGCTGTGGATATCCCCCACACGGACATTGAAGCACTGAAAAAACTCAGCAAGAATAAGAAACTGGTAAAAAAGCTGGCCAAGAAGTATGATGCCTTTTGGCGTCTGAATCCCTGATCAAGTAGATTGCATGAATCCTAGGTCCAGGGCTAAGTGAGCCTTGCAAGTTCCCTTCTCTGCTGACCCACAATGAGAACATGGTGGCAAAAGTAGAAGAGGTGAAGTCCACCATCAAATTCCAGATGAAGAAGGTCCTGTGTCTGGCAGTGGCTGTTGGCTGTGTGAAGATGACAGGTGATGAATTTGTTTACAACCTCCACCTGGCTGTCATCTTTTGGTTTCACTGCTAAAGAAGAAATGTGCAGGATTTGTACATCAAGAGAACCATGTGCAAGCCCCAGCATCTGTACTAAGATACAGCTCAATAAATCTTACTGTCAATATTAAAAAAAAAATTAAAATCTGTAACACTACCTCCCTATTGGACTTTGGCGAGTGTGATTTCTCTCACTGAAATTGTGCTAGAAACATCGGGGCTTGTACTTAGGTTTACCAGGAGTACACACTGGGAAGCATATTATTAAACAACAGAGAAGGGAGAAGTGGTTGATTTTGTTGGTTTTTTTTCTTTCTTTATTTTTACCATATCTAACTTTACCACATCCCCATTATTGCTCCAGGCTTCAAACCTGTTCCTGAGATGGTCTTTAAATCCTGGTGGGATAGAATTGAGGTCAAACTTTGGTTCTTGTGGATTTGATTTTCTTTACCTTCAGTTTGAACTTACATGTATTTGATGATCTGTTCTACAATCAGCACGAGGCCTCATTTTCACCGTTGAAATTGAGCTTCTTCAGTGATTTCTACCACAAATGTACTCAATTTATTCCTGTGTAGACCATCAGGTGAAGTCCATGTGTATAGTCGCTGTTTATGTTTCTTACGCATCATATCTCTGTATTTTTTCAATTTATGTGCAGAATACATCATTCAGGAGGCTGGACTTTATGAGGAAGAATGTGACATTAGGATTGGAAAAAGGCTTATCAACAACCTGTGTTATGCAGATGACATCATCTGGCTTGTTGCAACTGAAGAAGACCTGAAGTACTGTAGTCTTCAATATGGATTGAAAGTCAACGTCAAGAAAACAAAGATCCTCACCACTGGACCAATTGGCAGCTTCATGATGCATGGAGAAGAGATTAAATTGTTGATAACTTCAGCTTGCTTGGTTCCACAATCAATACTTTTTGGCACTCGCAGATGGATTACCTTGGGAAAGTCTGCTGTCAGGGACCTCTCTGGAGTACAGAAGAGCAACGATGTCAGTCTGGAGACTAAGATGTGGCCATGGTCTTCACAATTACTTGCTATGCATCTGCGAGCTGGACAATAACTAAGGATGATAGAAGAAGGATTCATGCTTCTGAGCTGTGCTGGAGAAGAGTGTTAAACATACTGTAGACTGCAGGGAAAACAAGCAGGTCTGTCCCAGAGAGTGTGAAACCAGGCTGCTCCCTAGAGGCAAGGACATTTTTTTTTCAAATTTTTTAATCTTATATTGATTTATTTAAAAGGTTTGAATGGATTGTTTTTCACAAAAAATCCTTCACATTTCCTTCACCCTCTCCATCAAATTGTGCAACCCTATGATTAACACCCTACCTCACCCACCTTCACTCTTCTGTTTCCATCCTCCCACCCCTTGGATCCTCATACTCATTCTACAATTATAGTTTTATACAGTATTTGTCCTTGTGGGACTGAGTTAGTTCACTCCAGTCCCTCCCAAGTTAGATAGTAATTTACAAAAATCATTGCTCCTTGGTGCTGCGTAGTATTCCATTGTACTAATGTAACCACAACTTCTCAGTCCGTTCTTTTGTGGTTGGACATCTGGACTTTTTCTATATTCTTGGCCATGGTGAATAATGCTGCTGTGAACATTGGCATACAAGTCTCCATTTGAGTTTAAGTTCTTGTTTTCTTGGGGTGCATTCCAAGCAATGGAATAGCTGGTCATATGGAATTTCTATTTCTATTTTTTTAAAAGTGCCAAACTGCCTTCCAGAGTCATTGTACCATTTTACAATTCCACCAACAGTATATTAGAATTCCTATCTCACCATATCCTTTCTGACATTTATTATTGCTGTCCTGTTAAACTTTGCCACTGCTACTGGAGTGATATGGTATCTCATTGTGGTTTTGATTTGCATCTCTCTTATGGAGGCAAGGATTTTGAGGCTCCACCTCACATACTTTTGACATGTGGCTAGGGGTACCAGTCCTTGCAGAGGAACATCATGCTTGGAAATGTGGAGGGACAGTGCAGGAGAGACCCAGGATGAGATGGATTGATTCAGTGACTGGAGGAATGAGATTTGGTCTGTTGGAGACAATGAGATTGACTCACAAGAGGGCAGGTTTCAGAGCTAATGTATACAGGGTCACTATGAGTTGCAGGTGACTCGAAGACACATAATAATAACAACAAACAGTCCTCATAGAGATAGATAGGGAACCACTAGTTATTTAGACACCAGTCACTCCTTAATTAAAAGCATTGTGAAAATTACCCTTAGCTCTGCCCATGAGTTACTATTTAACAGCTCTCACTTGGAATTATAGGTCTATTTGATCAAATTTTTTCATCTCTGGCTCGAGAAACCAGTCCTGAACCAACCATCCCACTTCAGCTCTCCTGTGGATTAATACTGGAGCAGAACTTTCCTTTCTGTCATTCAGATTCCTAAATATTTACTCAATTCAGAGGAAATATTTACCACATAAAGTTCTGAAGATTGGAATCAAGCATAGCCAGCCAATACTCTCTACCCTCAAAGTTATATTTGTAACCAAATAAAAGTTTCAGTGAATAGCCAATAAAAACGAAATCCAAATCCTTGAACTTGAGGGAATTAATTCTTGAAAATCCAGCCTTCTTATAAATGAATCATTTTAAAGTATTATCAAAAGACTTTCAAATCAGAGTGCCGAGCTCCATGCTCTTTCCAACTTTGTTCCATAAAAAAATGTTGAGTCACTTAAGGTTCAGCCCAGAGAGCCTTGAACATCATGGAAATGCAGGCGTTGGCCTCATGAGGTCTGACATTCACGCTTCCTGTACCTGCCAATAACTACTGTGGTTGTTCATCACAGAATGGTAGGCTGAGAAATAGTGTTGACAACATCCTAAACCTGTTGATTTCTTTCCTCTAAGAAGAAGAGAAAGGAGAACAGGCATAAACTCAATGCTGTCATTCTCTTACAAGTAATCACAAGCATCGAGCTGGAGGTACAACAACACCCTAGGAACTAGACAATCAGCATAGATTTGAAGAGCAATGGGAGATTAACTTGGAAGTCAAGCATATACAAGATCTACCTTTATTATGCTCTTGCACCAGCCATCTTAAGAGAAAAATATTTATTCGATCCCAAAATTGCATTCATGAAATGCACTATTTACCTGAAGCAAGAACTTTGATCATTAACAGATCAGAGAGATACAACCAGCCTCCTTTCTTCTCCACTACACTAAAATAACCAACAAATGGTTCCTCAGAAATGCATTGATATTCCATGGCATTCATTTTTCTGGTTATTTCTGAGCACTCCCCAGGAATTTATAAAGTGGTTGACAAAGAGAAGCCACACTGGAAGTATTAGGGAATCTAAAGTTCTGACTTGTGCAAAACAAACCATATATACAATAATCTCTATGAAATATTTACTCATTTCCTGTGCCTCTCTAACTAATTATTAATACTACAAACATGGTGGCTTAAAATGCAGAAATGTGTTCTTCTATAGTTAGAGGCAAATAAAGGACGAGGCTGTATTCCCTGCAGAAGCTCTTGGAGTGTCCAGGGTCTTCTGGCCTCTTCTGGCCTCTGGTGGCAGCCAGCAGTCCTCCTCTTATGACCAGCTAACTCCAGACTCTTTGCCTCTGGGATTGCATTGTCTCCTGCCACTTTGTGGGTATGACAAATCTTTCATGAAAAGACACGTGATGGCATTTTGGAGAGTCCTCGTGGCATAATCCACAGGGAGCTGCACAGCTTGACCAGAAGCCTCCCTTCTCTGGTGACTGGAATCAACCAGGATCCTTTCGGGGAAAGATGCACCAGCTCCTTCCACGAGATTTACAGCCTTGGAAACTCATGGGGCCAGCCAGGAGTCAGCTACAACTGAACAGCAGTGTGAGAATAGCTTTTAGGACCCACCCGGAAAATCTAGCCTAATCTCAGAATCTTTAACCACATCCACAAAGACATTGTTTTCAAATAAATTATCATTCATGGTTTCCAGGGATTAGATCATGGATTTATTGCCAAACTATCATTCTTCATGTCTCTGAGAAGTTAAGGCATGAGCCATTCCTTTGAAGCCAGCTAAAATCTTACCAAAGGCAAAACAATCTGGATGTCCAATATAGAAAGAACAGCAGGTGCAAAGGTCATCATGTGTTTACTGAGTCAATGAGGTATCGGGCCATATGTAAGACCCAAGGGAGTGATCATCAGAGCTCACCA
This sequence comes from Elephantulus edwardii, assembly GCF_000299155.1. NCBI lineage: Eukaryota > Metazoa > Chordata > Mammalia > Macroscelidea > Macroscelididae > Elephantulus > Elephantulus edwardii. The sequence goes on along the minus strand of NW_006399965.1, from coordinate 6,381 downwards.
ATCCCTACTGAAGGGCATATACTAATGAGTGGGTTTAATCAAGCCAGGCAGTTAGGATAGAGCCAGATTACACAGGCTCTTGAAAGACAAGAAACCTAAAGTTGATGTAACAGGCAACAGGGAATCATTAAGGGCTCATAACCAGGATAGTATTCTAATGACCCTGAACAAACTGCTACACCTTCCCAGTATAGGCTATTTTATTTCTCTTACCAGCACAGTCGAATGCACTACATTTATTATTTTCCTAAATTACCTGTTTTAGGAAACATTTAACAAGAATGTAGGATGATTTTCATAATGAAAAGATTCTGCTGCTGTGCTTAGCCATTTCCATTGGGAGGAAAGTAAATACATATACACGGAGAGTATAACTTGTTAAAAGTAAAACATGTGTAAGGTTTTATACTGTTGTTGTTGTTGTTGTTGTTTTGTCCTGTCAAGTCACTTACGACTTCTAGCAATCCTAGGTACAACAACGCTAAACCCTGCTCCATCCTGTGCCAACCTAATTGTTTCTGACACAACTACCCTCAGTCACTGAGTCGAGATTCACTTTCATCGAGGGTCTTCCTCCTTTGCGCTGTCCTTCCACCCTCCCAAGCATGATGTCTCTCTCCAAGGACTGGTCCCTCCTTGCAACATGTCCAAAGCATGTCAAGACGGAGCTTCAGAATCCTTGCCTCCAAGGAGCAGCCTAGTCTCACACTCTGTAGGAGGAACCTGTTTATTCTCCTAGCAGTCCATGGTATATTAAATACTCTTCTCCAGCACCACAGTTCTATGAGGGAAGGCAAATGCAAGTATTTTCCACCAAAGGAACACAATAAAAAAAATCATAACATTGAACCTTGTCAAACATGGAAAACTTGCAAGATTCAGAAAACCAAGTTGGTCCCATAAAGTTCCAACTCTCATAGATTTCACTGTCCGCAGCCCTGGGGGTATCATGTTAGGCTCATAAACAAAAGCTCAATGGTTTGAACCCACTAGCTGCTCCATGGGAGACAGAGGGACAGTCTCCTCTCATAAAGATATACAGCCTTGGAAATCTGATGCAGAGTCTCCATGCAGAAAACTCGACTCACATTTCCACTAGTTTGCTTGAGGAAAAAAGTTCTCTTCAGGAGCAATTCTTTATACATCTGGCTTATAATAAAATCATATCATGCAAATGAACTGGATCAACTCAGAGATGAAATTCTGATTATAACAATATGAGGCTTTGCAATATTCCATTAGGGAGAAAGGAAATGCTAGTCAGCAACCCAACCAGGAAAAACTATTTTGGTCCATAAATTATGCAGCTTTGTGTTTATTCAATTAAGTTAATCCTAACTGAATCCTTCTGTGAAAACTCTATGTAAACACTACATCATACAACAGGAAGGAAGGCGAAGCTGAGGGGATGCCTGCAGTGAGGGCTGGGATCAGGTCTGCCCGCTGAGGAGTGACTTCAGTTGCTCATTCACTTGAATACACAGACATCTCCAACCATGTGAGATCAGCTTTCCTAAAATCTCTGTCTGGCTTCAGGGCTGTGCAAATCCAGGTGAGACCTCACAAGTCCTTAAGAACTTGATTGTTTGGGGCTACAGCAACACCAACATTTGCTGGAGGCTTCGTTAAATCTTAGAGAGCCTTCAAAAGATCCGCCCCTCAAAGTATTGACAGGGCTGCCCTCTTAGGCATACACTGAAAGGCCCATTTTAGTGTGGGGATTTGATGGGCACCCATCAGCTTTTCAGGACTCCACACTGGGCAGAGGCGGGTGGTAACATTGACTTCCATATTCTCATGCTATTTGCTGGTGTTATTAGGTACTTTACCTTCCCGTGTTATTTACAGCCTCCAAAATTCACTGGAAGGGAAATGATGAGTGTTCCAAGTCAAGAGCAATGGTTTTACCTTGACTTTTTGATCTACACATCTGTAGTAGGCATCATTTCTACAGCAATATATAATTAACTAACCTAGTCAACTTAGGACTACAATGTATGAAAATCTTAACACTCCACCGACTGTCTGTAGTTTGCCAGTCTCTTTCTCTGGAGCCAGCAAAGCAATCGCCTTGAAGCTCAAACTTGACTTCTCGTTGACAGAGCGCTTTAAACGTAGGCTCTGCTTTCGTATCTAGTAATATAGTCAACACTGATTTGACTATTCGGTTACACTGGAAAGAAAGCAGTGTCCCAAGTTAAAGAAACAAGGAAGAGGTGGGGAGGGAACAGCTGGAAAACATTATCTCCCCTGAGAACACAACGCTGGTGGTCAGTTATCATTGCAGGGTTCTGAGATAACAATACGTGAAAACCCTTTGTGAATGCCCCCCTCAACCCCTAAATGTGGGTTATGTTAAAATTCCACAAAACTAAGATTTTAATTTGATGCCTTTGGATACCAAAAGAAACATTTTCCAACTGGAATGCATTGTTGTAATTCAACCGCCTCAAGCCATCTGGAAGACACAACAATTTGGAAATCACTAATGGTAAACACGTTATCTTGGTTTTTTTTCTGCCACTATCATTTACGTTACAAAGACTCTCAAAGTCTCTTAATTCTGTATAGTTCTACAGGGACATTTGAAAATGTAAAGTAAGAAAATGAACACTGGTGTCACAAGGAGATAGACCCAATATTTCTGGATGGCTCATTAAAGTGCTAATCTGCACTGAATTTTGGAAGTTATCAATAATGGTTCATCTCAAGACATGAAGCTGGGGAAAACCAAGTTACTGAGTTGAGAAAGTATTTCTGGGTTACTCTGGAAAGAATCATGTGCAATTGTGGACTTCTAACTCAAGTTTATAGGTCTCATTAAATAACCACATACTACCAGAAACTCTATCCCTCAGGCCCAGAGTCAACTCAATGTTTTGCTACCACTAGAAGTTTTGCTCAACTTTCTTTATAGCATGATCTAAGTGAAGAATAAGAGAACAAAATTAAAAAGCTGCTTAACATTCAGTATTTCTAGGTGTGAGGCCGTCAGATTTCTAGGGAAAAGTTCCAGTTATGACTTAAACTGAAGTTTTGTTGTTCCTCTGAACAACAGAGAGAAAATACCTTTTAGCAATTCAGATTAATTCAGTGATAATTCTGCTAAGAATGTTCACTTTGTTTAATCAATTCCTGAGGATTTCAGAAGTAAAATTATTCAGAGAAGCTATGATGAAAGCGATGAAGCACAGTTCTACTGGACACGCAGGGGGTTGACTCAAGGACAAATGGTTTGTGTGAGGTTTGCAGAGTTCTGACTATGACAGCAACAGGATGACTAAAACCAAGTGTCAGGGCCCCAGGAGATGGGAGCGCTATGCTGGCCTTGGTCAGATACGGGCACAGCAATATTCCAGACATGAAGATTCACAAACAACTTCCTTTCCCACTCTGACGCCCACAGTAAAAATCTCTTTTTCCTCTTTATCTTCTCTGTGAATTGCTGCTCCTGCATATATGTGTACATGATGCGCACGAGTACAGGCCTGTATCGGTGTGGTAAGTCTGTGTGTCTCTCTCTAATCTAATTTCTCCAAGTCAATGGGATAAAAAAGAAGGTAGGAATGGTACGTTTCATAGGGAGAGTTAACTGTTAAAAAGAAATTCTAAATAAGCATAAATACCATAACGTAACTAATAATCTGTAAGTTCTTCATTCAGTTCCTGCATTTTATTGAAAATATAGAAAGGCAGAATCATTTTACCTCTGAAGCAAATGGACTGTTTGTTTGTTTGTTTGTTTTGGTCTGAGAACATCTCCTAATCTTAGGAACGTGCACTCCGACCAGGATCGTCCAGATGCATTGTTAGATGCCTGTCTGTTACAAGCCACAACAAATACGCTAAAAGAGGGCCCTTCTGACTTCTTCCCAGAGCCATCTCCCAGGTGCATTCCACTGCCCCCTGCAATGTCATCAAGGCATGTACAGGGACCATGTACACACAAAGCTTTCTTGTCCTTATACATCTTAGTGTTGCAATATTAAAAATAAAGAAAAAATCATCTACACCTTTCTATTTAACACATCCAGTTCATCACTATCTAGGTAGTACGTAATGGACTGGTCTCCTAAATGAACAGCCGGTGGCTCAAAGACATGAGTGACCTGAGCGAGGAGATGGCAGTCTCTTTCCATGAGTATTTGTCACTAGGAGCTGTAACTTCTTTGAGTTGGGAAGAGAACAGGATAAGAGTGGATAGATAATGAACATTGCACCGGAATAGATGAAGGAAAGGACGGTTTAAAATTAATATATGATTAGGCATTATATTTACGATAACAGCCCAGAATAAGAGGTACATTGCAAAGAGGACTGGGAAAGGGAGGTAATTGTGCAACAATGAATGAATATTTTTTTAAAAAAAAGTGAACAGATGGTGAGGAATAAAAATGTGCAACAATGAATAAATGAAAATCTAACTTTTCTGTACACTTTCATTAAAAGCACAATTAAAATTTAAAAACCTGTATTTAGGAAAATCTGCTGTCAGAGATCTCTCCTGAGTGCTGAAGAGCAAGGACGTCGGTCAAGATACTAAGGTGCACGTGATCTAGGTCTTCGCAATGACAGAAGAATTGATGTCTTTGGGTTGTGATGCTGAACAAGAGTATTGAACAAATTATGACTGCCAAGAGAACTATCAGGTCTGTCCTGGAGAGAATGAAACCTTATTGCTCCTTGGAAACAAGGATTTTGAGGCTCCATCTCACATACTTTGGTCATGTAGCAAGAGCGAACGATCTTTGGAGAAGGATATCATGCTTGAAAAGGTCAAGGGACAGCACAAGAGAGAAAGACCCTGAATGAGATGGATTGACTGGGGTAATGAAGGTAGATGTGTCAGAGATAGTGAGATTGGCTCAGGACAGAGCAGGGTTCAGAATTATAGTGCCTTGGATTGCTATTTGTCACAGTCGACTCAATATAACAACAACAACATGATACCTTACGGAGAATACACATTTATGAGCTTCCCACTCAGGAACAATGTCCCCAAATATCTACTCACACCTTAAAAATTAACTGTAAACCTTGGGAGAAAAGCTCTTGAGTTATAAGAGAACAGTCTATATTCTTTTAAAAATACCGAGGGGTTAAGAAATAACTTTTCAAAATTAAACTCCTTGTCAATGAACATATTAATTCATGGAGTTAAAGTACTTTTGTTGTATACCTACTCTGGTGACTTAGTGGGTAGGGAGTTTTGCTGCCAATTCAAAGGCAAGTGGTTGGAATTGTATGTGAAAGAAAGACAGGCAATCTCCTGTGCAATGAACAGCCTCTTAAAAGCCACTGGAGGGTCAGCTATGAGTTGGTTCCAACTTCACAGCAATGATTTCTAATTTTGACTTAATATTTTACTCAAGTGCATAGTTTTTAAATATGGGTAGACAAAGATAGCCAGACTTTTTTGACATAAAATCTGATTCTGGGAAATATTTGCATTTTCTGTCTAAGAGTGAAACATTACAGATGGTTAACTAGTCAAACCTAAGACAGGGATGTGTGCTTATTTTCGCTAGATTTCATTGGTTTCTCCTTAGCTTATATTCAGCTATCTTTTCTCTATCTCCCTAGGTTCGTGCTCCAAATATACAGTGCCATTTCATGTTGAACAGGGTTTTCATATGCAAAAAAGCTAAAGAATTAGTGTGGGAGATATTTGTGTCATTCAAACAAAACTGATATCCAACACACTTGACATACATCAACTGGTTTCTCTCTCCTACTCAATCTCAGGCTGCCTCAGTTAGATTGTTATTGCTATTGTTATTGTTACTGTTAATTGCTGTTGAGTTTATTCTGACTCTTAGCACCCACGGTACAGCAGAACGAAATGCTGCCAGTTCCTGAGCCATCCTCACAATCAGCGCCAAGTTGAGCCAATTGCGGTTGCAGCATCCACCTATCTTGTTAGGGATCTTCCTCTTTTGTGTTGACTTTCTGCTTCGTCAAGTATGATGTCCTTCTCCAGGGCTTTGTCTCTCCTGATAACATGTTAAAGTTTTACCATCCTTGTTTCTAAGTAATATTCCACCTGTACTTCTTCTAAGACATATTTACCCCATCTTCAAGTTGTTATTGCTGTTATGAGTCGATGGTGATTCACAGCAATCCTATGTACAGTAGCTCTGAACACTGCCCTATCCGAGCCAATTTAATTGTCTCTGACACATTTACCTCCATTAGTTTGTTGAAATATGTAAATCGGTATGCCATCAATTCGCGGGGCTTTGTTTTTTTACAATTCCTTCAAAGCAACCTGCATTTCTTTCTTTATTACCATTGCCTCCTGATCATATGTTGTTTCATGAAATTCTTCTGTATCAGTTCTTTCTGGTACAATGACTCAATATATTCCTTCCATCTCCTTTT
>NW_006399964.1:5153102-5178211 GCF_000299155.1 Elephantulus edwardii | reverse complement strand
GTCTGTGGGGACGGTCAGAGGATGCAGTTCCTGGTGCAATGCTGGCATGTGTGCTTATTAACCCAATCTGAAGGATGGGTCCTTCTATGAGGTGAACTGACACAAGTGACTGCAGCAGTGGGCTCAAGAGTGTCAGAGATGGTCAGGGTGGCATGGGATAGGACAGGGCTCAGATATGTCATTCCCAGGGTCACTGTGAGTCATAGTTTACTAGTGTAACTTAACAACTACATCAGCATCATCTCTGGATCGAGCCAGGAGAGCATCAGAGGTCCCTCACACCCAGCTGTGATCAGCTGGTCATAGGAGAGGAGAAGTCCACAGCACGTTAAACAGCATGAGCACCTCCACCTTCTCTTCACCCCAGTCTCTAGATCCCCCATCTCCACCTACCAGGTAGCCAATGGGAAAAGAATCAAAACCAGGACCTAAAGCCACGTCCCATTTCCCCAGGCTCGTCTCTGTGTGTCAACCCCCCCCCCTTAAATGATAGATCTTTTTACCTTTCTGCTTCTGATGATACCAAAGCAATGAGGCCATAATCCCAAAATCTTCTTCTTATGATAGAAAACACCAAGACTAAAATCTGAAAAGCAGAAAAGAAAAAAATAAACCCCAAGTTAACAAACAATTTCCCATATTGGATAACTTCTCCTTGGAGAACACAGCTATCTTAAGGGCAAAGCTCACCTGCCTCAAGTCAGGGAATAGAAGGGCCATGAAGGTCACCAAGTCCACCTGCTTTATGTGGTGACTCTGGCTCAGAGAGGGCACTCAGCTGCCCAAGGCCACATGTTGTTGTTGTTGTTAGGTGCCATCAAACTGACTATGATTCAGAGCGACTCTGTGAACAACAGATCTGAACTGTCCTCTCCTGTGCCATCCTCACCGACTCTCACTCGAGACCATTGCTGCAGTCACTGTCAGTCCACCTGGTTGAGGTCTTCCTCTCTTTCACTTACCCTCTATCCTTCCAAGCATGATGTCCCTCTTCCAGAAACTGGCTCTCCTAAGCAGCAAGCCTGACGTAAGTGAGATGAAGCTCTATCATCTTTGCCTCCAAGGAGCACTCCAGCTGCACCTTCTCGAAAACATACCTGTTTGTTCTGGAAATCCATGGGCTGTTCAGTGTTCTTCTCCAACACTACAGCTCAAAGGCATTAGTTCTGCTGTCATCCTTAGTCACTGTCTTACTTTCAGATGCATAACAAATAACTGAAAACGCCATGGCTTGAATCAGATACACCTAAGTCTTTAACTGCTGACACCATTGCTCCTTTTCACCTCAGAGGGGCCCCTCATAGCAGATTTACCCAGTGAAATGCATCTTTTGATTTCTTGATTGCTGGTTCCAAAGGTGTTGATTATGGATCAAATTAGGAAGGCACAGTTGGCTTTGATCTTCTTATCTATCATGGTATTGCCCAGTGGTGAGGATTTCTGCCTTCTTGATATTGAGGTGTATTCCGTATTGAAGGCTGATCTTCTGCAGCCAACATTTCAAGTCCTCCTAGCCTTTGGCAAGCAATGTTTGTTATATCATCTGAATAACACAGGTTGTTGATGAGTCTCTCTCTGATCCTGATGCCACTCTTCTTTATAAAGTCCACCATCTCCAATGATTTTCTCAGCATACAAATTACATAGAAAATTGTCCAATGTTTGCTCAGCCCTAGATCCTTTCACTTAATGTGTATAAGAAAAGACTATGGTTTGGATCAGGTGCACCTTAGTCTTCAAACTGACATTGTTGCTCTTTAGCACTTTAGAAAAGTCCTTGACAGCACATTTTTCATAATGCAACATATCCTTCAATTTTTTCACTTCTGGTCCTAAGAGTGCTGGGTTGCAATGAGTTGAAGTGACTTGATGGCACTTAACAACAATTTTTATTATTATTATTATTAATTTTAATGAAAATTCACAGAGACTTTGGATTTCAATTCATTCATTGTTGCACTTCTCTCCCTGCCCAGTCCTCCCCCCCCCCGCCCCCGCAGTACATTCTTCTTGAAAAGTAAAAGAAATTATTCTTTCATTGTTTTACAAACCCTCCCCCCAGGTCCACTCCACTAAGCAGCCTTCGTTCTGGATTCCTGTCGTGACAATAATACCTAATCACATATCCCTTTTAAACAGTTTTCTCCCTCATTTATCCCATCTTTCTCCGTCTCCCCCCAACCCTGATGTCAGTCCTGTAGTATTTGTCCCTTTGTGACTGAGATACTTTACTCAGCATAATATCCTCCAGGGTCACCCATTTTGAATAATATTGCATGAGTTCCTTGTTTTTCAATGCAGCATAGTATTCCATTGCGTGAATATACCACAGCTTCTCTATCCATTCATTTGTTGATGGGCACTTAGGTTGTTTCCAACTCTTTGCTATTGTGAACAAAGCCACAATAAACATGGGTGTGCATATATCTGCTTGGGTGGCAGTTATCGTCTCTTTGGGATATATTCCCAGTAGTGGAATTGCTGGGTCAAATGTTATTTCTATTTCCAACTTTTTGAGAAAGCACCATACCGCCTTCCATAGTGGTTGCACCATTTTATACTCGCACCAACAGTGATTAAGGGTCTGGTTTCTCCACAACCTCGTCAGCATTTGTTGTTTGCTGTTCTGTTAAATTTTGCTATTCTTAGTGGGATGAGATGATATATCATAGATGTTTTCTAACAACAATCTTATGGAAAATGGCTATGCTTTGCTTCCAAAGCACCTCTGGGTGGATCCAAACCACCAACATTTTGGTTACTTTGCCACTCAGCACTTTTCCACAAATACAGCGTGGGAGACATGCATGTTTCCATAGATGCCCTATAGTAGCCCAGTAAATATAGCAAAATTCCAATTTAACAATGCAGACTTCAATCCTGGGGACTCCGAATTGCAAAAGGAGGAGGGAGAACGTTCCCTTTTTTTTTTTTTAGAGGCTCAGCTATGTCATTTATTGTTCTTAAGTCCTGGAGCAAATTCCATCTACCACTGGGTTTTTTTACAACTCGGAAGTCCGCATGCAAGGCAGAGGTGAAGTAAGGAACTGCTTAAGAGGTTTTCCGTCCATTCCAACAACTAAGAAATAGTGAGAAGAGTTGGGACCTCAGAAGGCTTTTAAGGACCAATTAGTAGGCTCTGTGTCCAGGAGAAAACGAATATACTTACCAGTAATGTTAATACTTCCCCACAGCTCTTCTGGGAGGATCTAAATCGTTGAAGCACCCTTTTTCTTACAAACATCTTTGGTGCCAGCAAACGTGTGTCCAAGAGCCCCCCTTCCTACCTCCCAGGACTTCTCTCCTGTTGGGACTGGGACCCTCGTGCTACCCCAGCCCACCTTTCCCATGATTCCCATTCATGCATAGCCTCCTGCCCCAAAGAGCTCAAGAATGTCATAGCCCACTCCATTTACTCAGGTGGTCTCTGCCACATGTTAGAAAAAGTCACTACAATACGAGGGAATGACTATCCCATGGGCAAATGTGAAAAGAACATGGACCTTAACCCCAATAAAGCTCAACAAGCCAATGTTTAGTCAGTATGAGGAAGAAAAAGGATAGATTTTAGAATGGGGCTGGGAGGCAGTATCTCTGTAAACAAGATATTCTACTATAAAGACAGGCCACCTGCCAAAGTTTAGCTCTGATAAGAAGTCCCTTTTCACAGTGTTGTCCTTTCCTCTATGACTATTAGGGAGCTCTGGTGGCCTAATGTTAAGAAACTTCACTGCTACCCCAAAGACATGTGGTTCAAATCCACCAGCTGCCCCTTAGGAGAAAGATGAACAATCTTCTCCCAGGCACTTTACAGCCTGCGAAAACCTGCTGGAGGGTCATCTACGGGTTGGTTCCAACTCGATGGCACACAACAATAAAAACACTACTACCAAAAAAAAAACAAAAAAAAAAAACACTACTACCATTATTATTACCACTTTCTCCTTTCTAATTTTTTAAAATTGTGCTTTGAGTGAAAGTTTATAGAGCAATTGGTTTCCTATGCAATCATTCACACAGATTTTGTTTTATGGTGTTCATTACAGACCTCACATGATAACAGCATACTTCCCAATCCCTTCCTGTGATTCTCCTTTCCACTTATCCTGCCATCACCTCCTGCCTTCTGAGCTTTGTCTCTGGGTAACTACTGTCCTTTCTGATCTTATCTGATTGACTGCTCGTAGGAATAAGTACTCCCCAGATGGCTAGTGTTTAGCTGAAAGTTGAGTTACCAACTGAGCTTAGTTCCAAGCTCAAAGGGTTACTAAGGACCAAGGTCCACCAGTCTCTGGCAGACTAGCCTTTCCTCCACTTTCGAGTCCTGCCTGGGGCAGGGGTGATCTGTCTAAGTTAGGAGCTGTGCCTGCTCTAGTGCTCGCTTGCATTTGCTGTCCCCACCCCTCATTCCTGTAGCATTAATACTAACAGGGACCTCGATGATATAACAGGCCAGGAACTCTTAACAGTAGTGAGAATCCAAGGAATAAGCAAACTTTGCTTTTATTGCCTCATTTCATCTTCTCCAAAATGTTTTGAGACACTGTCACAATTTTTTTGTTGTGGTGATTGTGTGCTATCAAGTCAGAACTAACTCACAGCCGACCCTCCAGTGGGTTTTCAGAGGCAGCAAATCACATGGGAGGAAAATGCTCATCTTACTCCCACAGAGCTGCTGGATTCAAACCATGTACCTTTTGGGTTGGAAGCATAGCTCCTTACAATTAAGTGACCAGAGCCCCCTTTTCTCCATTTTGTAAATGCAAAAACTGAGGCTAAGTTCCCACAGCTAGTAAGAAGCAGAGTTGGGATTTAAACCCAGGTATGCCTTTCCCAGAGTTCTTGGTGGGGGAGTTAGTGAAACAAAGAGCTGAAGGAGGGATGCGAGTCAAGGGGCTCACCAGGAAGCAGCTCACGTCTATGAGTAGGACAGTGGGGATGCCGCCGAAGGTGACGCCCTGGAGCACGGTGCTGTTTTTGGCTGAGTTGTAGCAGTAGGAGTCATTGGGCTGGTCCCCAATGCCCAGTTGCTCGTGGATGGACACTTGCTTGGGCTCCCACAGCTCCAGGAATGGGGAGATGGTCATCGCACCTCTCCTCCCTAAAGAACAGGATGGGATGATAGTCAGGGCTCTGACTGCACCACAGCCTCCCCAAAGTTGGGGTGTCTCCCCCAGAGCGGGCAGAGCGCAAATAGCCAGCAGGATGGAGGCAGGGAGAGTTGGACATCAGAGCTTTTTGTGCCTGGCAGCATCCACAGAGAATGGTTCCTTTGTGGAAATGGCCAGAGGGTCAGGCGGTCAAGGCAGATGGCCCTTCCAGGACACAGCTGCAGAGTCCCCCGAGGGAGTGGGCGAGAAGCCAGGCAAGTGCCAGCGACGCCTGCTTAGGGGTGCCGAAGGGCTATCCAGGATCTCACCACGAGCAGACAGCTCCTGAGGAAGAGAGGGCTGCCAATGTGCCCCCCAGAGCCTCACTCAAGCCACAGACGGACCTGTTCAAGAACAGCCCGGTGGACAAAGTGAGAAATGGAGGCTTAGAGACTTAATAATGTACCCAAAGGGTCAAGAAGCTGATCAGGCGGGAATGGGTCTCCAGCTCAGCTCGCTCTTACTGTGCTGCACAACCCTCTACCATGAGCCACCAGGAGACTAAAGGCAGGAGGAGGCAGTGGGGAGGGAGGCTGGGAAGAGAGAAGATAGCAGAGGTGCTAAAAGGGAAATGGTCCAAGGTGGGAAGGGAATCTCCCCTCACCAGTGTGGTACTGGCAAGCCTTATCACCCTCCGCTGAACACTCCTGGGTTGTTTTTGTTGTTCTGTGCCGTCAAGTCACCTGTGACTCAAAGCAACCCTAAGTATGACAGCCCTTAACCCTGCTCAGTCCTGTGCCAATCTTACTGTCTCCAACACACCTACCCCCATCCCCCAGTCACTGAATCTATTCATCTCATCAAGATCCATCTCTTGCGCTGTCCCTCCACCCTCCCAAGCATGACGTTCCTCTCCAAGGACTGGTCTCTCCTTGCAACATGTCCAAAGTATGTCAGACAAACCTTCAGAATCCTTGCCTCTAAGGAGCAGCCTGACTTCACCTGCTCTAGGACAAACCTGTTTGTTCTCCTAGCAGTCCATAGTATATTCAACACTCTTCTCCAGCACTGCAGTTCAAAGGCGTCAATTCTCCTTCTATGATACCTAGTTATTGTCCAGCTTTCTGATGCCTAAGAAGTAACTGGATCAAGCACAACTTTGTCTCCAGACTGATATTGTTGCTCTTCAGTACTCTGGAGAAGTCCCTAAGAGCAGACTTTCCCAATGCAATTCATCTTTTGATTTCCCGGCTGTTTGTGCCAAGAGTGTTGGTTGTGGAGCCAAGTAAATGGAAGCTGTTAACAATCTCAATCTCTTCACGGTCTATCATAATGCTACCAAGAGGCCCAGTGGTAAGAATATTTGTTTTCTTGATGTTGAGCTTCAATCCATATTGAAGGCTGCAGTCTTTGACCTTCTGCAGCAAGTACTTCAGGTCCTCCTCAGTTTCAACAAGCAGGGTTGTGTCATCTGCATAAAGTTGATTGTTGGTGAGTCTTCCTACAATCCTGATGTCACAATTCTCCTCATAGAGCCCAGCCTCCCAGATAATCTGTTCTGCATATAGAATGAAAGGTATGGAGATAGGACACATCGCTGGCATACACCCTTCACAATTTTGAACCATGCAGCGTTTCCTTGCTCTGTTCTAACAACCACCTCCTGGTCCAAGTTTAAGTTTCACATTAGCACGATCAAGTGTTCTGGGATTCCTATTCTTCTCAGAGTCAGCTGCAGTTTGTTGTGATCCACACAGTCAAATGCCTTTGCACAGTCAATGCTCCTGGGCACCCCTGTGTAGAATAGGGAGGTCCTGCATTTGCAAAGCAAGCATCGCCTTTACTGGGTGGTTATCCTTTCCTGTCCAAGGCTCCTGGCTCCCGTGTGAGGCTAATGGAAATCACCAATGTTCCCTCTGAAACACAGCAGCCCCAGAGGCTGGTGCCAATGCTGCAGCCTGCTTTTCCCATCAGCACCACCCATTTCAATCCCCTACTTCCCTGAAATGGGGCCCAGCTAGAATTCTAGGAGACACGCAGGGATTTCTGCTGGCCCTGGCCTTTCTACCTGTTGTTATGTGCCTTCAAGTTAATTACAACTTGTAGTCATCCTGTGAACAATGGATCTGACATTTGCCCTGTCCTATGCCAACCTCATCATCTCTGACATACGAGAGCCTACTGCTGCAGTCAGTGTGTTAATCCATTTCTTCCTCCCTTCTGCAGGGACAAAAATCTTGGAAGCAAGATGAAAAGGCACAGAGAGCCCAAGTTTTGGACTATGAGGAGGTCATGTGGATAGTGGTGAGGGTGGCGGTGGGAAGGAGAAGGGGAATGGCTCTTGGGGCCAGGGTGCTATTCTGGGGACAATAACATACAAGCAAACAAACAGCAGATAAGAAGTGCAGACATGATGGGTGGTTGGCAGGCCTGCAAGTCTGGGAGGATCACCAGAGCACAGTGAGGCCTGTGGGACTTGGGGCCAGCTGGGGCAGCCTAGAGCAAGTGAATCATGAAAACGTCCTTAGTGAACAGATGGGCTTAACTTCCCTCTTTAAACCCCGCCCAGTGACATCACCAACATGGCACACCCGCAGCAAGATATTAAGTACAGTACTCCTTCCTGTGTCCACCCTTGCCAGGACACAGGGGAAGGAGGGGCAGTGGATGAGTTTGTGGGCACTGAGGTAGAGTTGTGGCTGACAAAGGCCACCTAGGGCACCTCCCAAGTTCCTGGAGGCCAGGCTTCGGGCCTCCTGCTGACTTTCTATGGGGTTCTCCCAACTCCAGAGTCCAGGCGCCTTTACAGACTTCCCTAAAGGAACATAGGGACCAATCATGTCAACTGCCTTCTTCCAGCTTAGGGGTGGTCGATGTTGTTGTGTTCCATCAAGTCGGAACTCACAAATGGCTGACCCGCCAGCAGCATTTCAGAGGCAGTAAATCACACGGGAGAAGATTGCTCATCCTTCTCCTGCGGAGCAGCTGGTAGATTTGAACGACATACCTTTGGGACTGCAGCACTTCTTACCACGAGGCCACCAGAACTCCTTAGTTTAGAGGTGCTAGCCCCAAACCCTTAACACACCTCCCCTGCACTCAAACTTGTGCACTGCCTCTGGGCCCAATGCTCACATGGAGTCCTCGGCTCTGCTCAGGGGTTCCCTCTGCTCCTGGCTGACCTCTCATCTCCAGAGCAGGTCCAGGCACAGCCCCAGTATCTCCTGCGGCTCCAGCTATGGCCGAGGTCCTGCTGGAGTCAGGGCAGGAGTCCTGTCCATTTATCTCATTCTCATCCCAAGATGTACTGGGGACTCCCCAAAGTCCCCCAGGGGCTGGAATCAGGAGAAAGGGACAGGACAGATTCAAGTGAAAAGAAAAAACAGCAAAGGAGAAGGAAAAACATCTTCCCACAAAATGCTGAGAGAAACCCCTCACCTGGGTGCCCTTCACCAGAGGTTAGAACAGCAAAGAGGTTCCTTGTTCCCGCACAGCCTGGGTTCTTCAGGCACTTTCCTCCGGACAAACAGGTTCTCCCAGCTGGCTGTACAAAGTCTGCTATGAATGCTGTAGAAGTCAGCTACTACTACCAGCCCAGAAGGAAGGTCATGAGGGTCCCAGGGCTCCCTTGCCCAAGTGGCTGTCCCCAGGGAGCACTCAGTCCTCAGCCTATTGGACATGCGAAGGCTTCTGAAGATTCGGCCAAAACATGCTGGTCCCTCCAGGATCTCGGGGGTTAGATCCTGGGCATCCTCCCAAGGAAGTACAGGCCACGACATCAGCAAGGCGTCTGCCAGCTCAGGAAACAACGGCCACAGGGCAGGCCCTTCCAGACTGAGGGGCTCCAGGGGGTCTCGGTGCTGCAGAGACACTGGAGTCTAGCAAGGAGGCCCTGTGGTCGTGGGGACCCTGCCTCGCCACACACCTTTGGCAGTATTCAGTCACGGCACACGTGCCACCCACATGCTCTCCAGAGAGATCTCTGTCATCATCTCATCCATCTCTTCAGTGCCCAAGGAGCAGGAAAGACAAGAACTACTAGAATACTAAGGGTAAGCAACTGTGCTGCAATCCCAAAGATCCGCTGCTCTGTAGGAGCAGGATAGGCAATCTCCTTGGGTGTGATTACTTCCCCTAAAAACCCACTGGAGGGTCAGCTAAGGGTCACACATGAAGGGCCAGGCTTAATCGCTGTGCCACTCAGAGTTCCCTATGGCAAACTAGTTGATTACTATGCCTCCCTCCCCAAAAGGTGAGCAAGGTAACGCAGGAAGTGGTGAGTTTTCTTGGATCTCGAAACAGGGCCTGTACAAGTTTAGGGTATTTTTATTATTGCCCAGTCTTGGGGTTGTGTTGAGGTGATTGCAAGACTGCACAGTGCACTCCTTTGTGCCTCAGGAGCTAACTCTGATCTGATGGCTGGTGATGTGCACAGACATCAAGCCTGGACACCACAGGAAGGCCACAGTTCCTGGCTGAAGCAGGGAGCAGTGTGGCAGTGTGGCTAGCTAGCACGCTCTTGTCACCACCACTTGCTTAACTCGGAAAAATTGCTTAACCACTCTGTGCTTTGGCTTCCATCTCCATAAAATAGGGGAGGGTGATATGAGTTCTCTTATAGGACTATTGTTGTTGTTGTTGTTATATGTTTTCGACTCATTAGGACATATATACCTAAGATAATACTTGTAAATCACTTAACCCAGGGGCCATTCTTAGGGAGCACACAAAAGATGTTGGTTTGTATTTTAAGTCATTCCTCCAATTACTGGAAATTTTGAGCAAAGATTTTAGAGAAGAATCCTGGTCAAAAGGGGGAGAAATGCAGAACAGAATTTCAAACTCTCATTGAATCCAGACTTCCTGTAGCCATGGAGGCTGCAGGAGTCCCTGAAACGATTGCCCTGAGGTAATCTTTAAATTTTAAGTCTTAACAATAACAGGGAAAAACACTCTTAACTCTTCTTTAACCAAAACAACAGGATGGCTAAGTGTCAGGAACTGCACTGCCAACCCAAAGGTAAGTGCTTTGAATCTACCAGCTGCTCCACAGGAGAAGGAAGGGTAAATCTCCTCCCTTGAGATTTACTGCCATTAAAAACCCACTAGAAGGGAACTCTGGTGACCTGAGTGGCAAGAAGCTGTGCTGCAATCCTGAAGGAAGGCAGTTTGACGCCACCAGCTGCTCTGCGGGAGAAGGATGGGCAATCTCCTCCCATGTGATAAACTGCCTCTGAAAACTCACCAAAGGGTCAGCGATGAGTTGATTCTGACTCTATAGTACACAACAACAACAAAAATTACAAAACTATACCTTCTCGAGACTACACATGACATGCAAAAGCAGGCAGTTCAAATCCACCAGAGGCTCCGCTGGAGAAGGAGGTGCAATCTCCTCCTGTGCCAGCTGGATCTGACTCCACGGTACACAACAAGAAACAAACAAACAAAAAAACCCAAACCACCAAACACAAAACTAAAAAAAAACCCCACTGGAGGGTCAGCTATGAGTTGTTCCAACTCGAGGTACTCAACAGCAACAACAATAATGTCTGCCTTGATAACTCTGCTTGTTTGAGAATTATCTACTCTATCCTGTGCCAGTCTCATTGTCTCCTACAAACCTACCCTGTTTACCCCAGTTACTCAATTAATCCACTTCATAGAGGGTCTTACTCTCCTGTGCTGTCCCTCCACCCTCCCAAGCATGATGTCCCTCTCCAGCGACTAGTCCTTTTTTGCAACATGTCCAAAGTAGGACTCGATTGACAAAAACAGCTAGAAGGACTGGATTAGAAA
The DNA here is from genome assembly GCF_000299155.1 of Elephantulus edwardii. Classification (NCBI taxonomy): domain Eukaryota; kingdom Metazoa; phylum Chordata; class Mammalia; order Macroscelidea; family Macroscelididae; genus Elephantulus; species Elephantulus edwardii. Next base: position 5,167,322 of record NW_006399964.1, on the reverse strand, counting down.
TTTGCAGGGCAATCCATTTACGACAGTGGTGGAGGGGCATTGAGTGAGCATGGACACCCTGAAGACTGTAATCAGACTAATCCAGTCAGCTGTGCAGGGACGAATTTCGGAATTCGTGCATTTTCTTCTGTGGATTTTCTCAACAACAACAAAATAAAGACATCCTTCCAGCTAACAGGGAAACTTAAGGTCTGGGCCTCATCTGATAACTTCTCTGCCAGAGCCCAAGAGCACCCAGAAGAGGCCTTACCCCAATATTAACCAACTTGGGGAGTGGAAGGGCCTCGGAAAGGGTCCAGGACCCTACCCCCAACCCTCTCGGCCTATGGCTACCTGTACCTGTAACAACCATCCCTTTATGCCCAACCTCAGACTGCGATCTAAGGTGCACAACACTGCCGAGCTGGAAGGGGCTGGGTCTAGCCCGGTTCTACCTCGGTTCCTGGAGATTACCACCTGGGGATTTAAGATGCAAACCAACTGGGGTTTCAGGTAGCCCGCCTTATCAGGTACTGGAACCCGGATTTAATTTCTTTGCACTCTCTTTTCACCCTCCCCTCTCCTCCCCTACGCCCCAACCTCCCCCCTTAGGATCCACCAGGAGGCACCGAGTGGCCACTGAGGGGCGGCGGGGAGGTAGTTCTTTCTCCCGGGGGAGCAGGACCCCTGGCCCTTTCCCAAGCCCGCGTCTTCCGTAAACCATGCAAAGAAAGCCGTGGGGAGGCGGGCAGGACCGGAGCCGAAGTCCGGGGAGGGAAACTGGGGAAGTTTCCAGGAAGTCCCGGGAGCGCAGAGGCGGGGCGCGGGGTCTGCGAAACGGGAGCGCCACGCTCCTCTCTCCTTCCCAGCTCTCCCTGTCACCCCAGGTCAGAAGTGAAGGGCTGCTGGCTCCGGACACTCGATGTGGCACCTGGGGCGCCCGTGAGGCCCGGCTGTCCTTGGAAAGGTGCACAGAGTCCCCCTTGCTCCACGCCCTTGCCCACGTACCTGCGGCGACCCTGCTCGGTGCGCCAGGAGGCGGGAGGCGTTGGTGGACAGGCAGGTGGCGTCGGTGGCCCCACCCGGCCCGCGGCGAGCCCCGTTCCGACCACTTAAAAGTTAAAGAGAAACTCCGAGTTCTCCGCACATGCGCACAACTCCGGGCACCTATTGCCCAATTTGGAGTCCTCCCGGCGCCAGCCACGCTGGGCGTCCTCAGGGCGCATCTGCCCGCAGCGCCCCCCTTGGCTTGTGGGCTCCCATAGTTGGTTTAGGACCTAGGCCCCGCCAGCTTGCTCGCCTCCAGAGGCGAAATCTTCGTCTACACTCCCCAAAGACCCAGCCCAGGGCAAAGTGGACCCAGCCGCGTGGAGAGGGCTTCTACCCACACATCAGTGCCCTGAATTGAAGGGAATTTCCTCATCGAGGGAGAAAGGAAGGGGTAAAGGGGTGGGAGGCTAGGAACTCAGTGGGGTACTCCCTACTACGCTGTCAAGCGGGGACCTTGAGAGGCCTGTGGGCGCTCTGCTGTGTTCCTCTCAATCCAAGGGTGCAGGGACACCACCCAGGCCTAGCTCACAGTCCCAGGCACCACATATGGACACAGAAGATGACAGACAGCAGCAATCTATATGGATCAAATCTCAACATCAAGAAAATTTAAAACTTCTCACCACTGGGCCATGATAGATGGAGAAAAGATTAAGAATGTCAACAACTTCATCTTATTTGCGTCCACAATCAACATACTTGGTGCCAGCAGTCAAGAAATTGGCAATGTTGCATTGGGAAAATTTGCTGTCAAGGACCTCTCTAGCACACTAAAGAGCAGCGACGTCAGTTTGACCACTAAGCTGTGTCTGAATCAGGTCATGATCTTCAGTCCCTGGCTGTGCATCTTAGAGTTGGAGAGTGATTAAGGAGGACAGAAGAAGAATTCACATTTTTGAGTTTTGATTTTGAAGAAGAGCACTAAATATCCCATGAGTGGCCAAAAAAACAAATGGGTCTTGGAGAAGTGAAGCCAGAGTACTTCTTGGAGGCAAGGCTGGTGAAACTAGCCCTTACATACTTTGGGCATGTTGTTAGGAGAGTCCTAGAAAAAGACATCATGCTGAGAAAGGTGGTAGATCAGCAAAGGAGAGGAAGACCCTTAACCAGATGGACTGATAGTGATAGCAACAATGGGATCCAGTGTATCAGGGATGATGAGGATGGCACAGACAGGAATAGGCAGCATACAGATCTGTTCACAGAGTTGCTATCAGTTGTAGTCCAGTCAGCCTAATGATAACAGTGACCCCCACAGTTAGACTGTCAGTTGGGGAGGCAAGGGGGCAGGTCCATAGCCAGGTGTGTTCCCCCAGCAGGAAGGAGGACCGAGCACCCTTTGAAGTGGGAGAGCATGGCCCACCTTCCATCACATCTCCACCTCTGCAGCTCTGGAGCCCATCTGTGAAATGGGTGGGCCAGAGCTCCCCCTCTGCATTGAACACTGCAGAATCCTGAAATGCTCCCCATGCAGCTTTGGTGCTTCTCTGCCCTGCATCTCCCCTCCCTTCCATTCCCAGACTATCCTCTTTTCTGCAATAATATAAACCCCCTCCTAATTCCTTCCCCTCGATGGTGGCTTAGTCGTAAGAATTGTGTTGTCAGCCCAAAGGCAAGTGGTTTAAATCCACCAGCAGCTCTGTGGGAGAAAGATGAGCAATCAATCACTTCGTTTGCAATTTACAGCCTCTGGAAACCAGCTAGGTGGTCAAACATAAAAGACACATGATCATAACCCCCTTTCCTTGTGATAATACAAACAGCCTCCTTACCTTCCCGTCCCCGATTCCACTCTGTTCTCAATTCTAGCACCACCCTGTCCCTCTGAGGGGCAGACTTAAGACTTCCTGTCTCTGGGTGGTCTTTCTATGTCACCTGGTTTCCTCTTTCTCTCCTTCCAGACCGCCAACCATAAATTAGCTGCCAGCTGGCCATGCCCTCTGCCCTTGACCCTTGGGCACTGCTCCTGACATCTCTCCTTCCTTGCCAGCGTTTACCTTCTGCTGCGAAAGGCCACACACCTGTCCATCTCTGCCTCACCTTCCCCTGAGGCAGCATGTCCCTGTGGGAAGTCTGCTGACTTCCCCTGGCTGGTCAGACTGACAATGTCTGCTTGTCAGTCCACTATAGCCTCTTTAGTTTCAGCAAGCAAGGTTGTATCATCTGCATAATGTAAGTTATTTATGAGTCTTCCTCGGATCCTGATGTCATGTTCTTTTTCATATAGTCCAGTTTCTTGAATTGTTTGCTCAGAATAGATTGGATGAGAATAGAGAATGGATACAACACGATACGCATCTTTCCTACTCTTAAACCATGCTGTGTTCCTGGGTTCTGTTCAGACAACAGCTTCTTGGTCTAGGTCTGGGTTCCACATGAGCACAAGTAAGTGCTCTGGGATTCCCATTCTTCTTAGTGTATGATCCACACAGTCAAATACCTTTGCATACTCAAGAAAACACAAGTAAACATCTTCCTACTATTCCATTTTTTTTTTCAGCCACAGTCTATGTGATGTCTCTTATTCAATAGCCTGTTCTGAATTCAGTTTGAATTTCTGGCAGTTCCCTGTGACTGTTCTTTTCTAGCTGTTTTTAAATATTCTTTGGCAAAATTTTTATTTTCTTACCTGTTGGATCACCTTGTTCTGGAATGGAAACAAATAAGAATCTCTTCTGGTCAGTTGGCCAGGTAAGTGGTTTCCAAAGTTCTTGGCAGAGACTAGTGAGCACGTCCAGGACTGTATTGTTGTGAGATGCCATCGAGTTAAGTACAACCATAGCGACCCTGTGAACAACAGATGGGACCCTGTCCCATCCTGTGCCATCTTCACACTTCCTGACATGCTAGATAGAGGTCATTGCCGCTGTCACTGTGTCAATCTATCTAGTCAAGGGTCTTCCTCTCCTTCGCTGTCCTTCCACCTTTCCAAGTATCATGTCCTACTCTAGAGAAAAGCCTCTCCTACCAACATACCCGAAGTTTATGAGGCAAAGATTTATCATCTTTACCTCCAAGGAGCAATCTGGCTGAACCCTCTCCAAGACATACTTGTCTGTTCTTTGAGCCATCCATGAGCTGGGTGTTCAGTGCTCTTCTCCAGCACCACAGCTCAAAGGCATCAATTCTTCTTCTGTCATCCTTATTCACTATCCAGCTCTCAGATGCATAACAATTGATCAGAAAGACCATGGCCTGAATCAGATGCACCTTAGTCCTCAAACGGACATCACTGTTCAATAATTTGGAGAGGTCCCTGACTGCAGATTTTCCCACTGTAATATGTCTCCTAATTTCCTGACTCCTGGTACCAAGGATGTTGATTGTGGATCCAAGGGAGATGAAGTTGTTGACAACTTCCATCTTTTCTCTAGCTATCATAATTTTGCCTCTCAGTCCAGTGCTAAGAATTTTTGTTCTCTTGCCATTGAGATGCAATTCATACTGAAGGCTGTATTCTTTGGTCTTCTGCTAAAAAAATGCTTCAAGTCCTCCTTTCCACAAGCAAGGTTGTGTCATCCAGGACTATAAGTTTGTTCAAACACCTCAATTGGTGGTTCATTAGTTTCTGGGACCTTATTTTCTGCCTATGCCTTCAGCGTCCTCAGTAGCAAAGGTTAATTGAAGATCATAAACCAGAGCCCAAGCCCACTGCTGTTGAGTCATTCTGGCCCATAGAAAGCATGTAAATCTTTATGGAAAGAAACTACCTCCTCTGCCTTCCATGGTGGGGCTGCTGGATTTGATCCTCTGACCTTTCAATCAATAGCACAACATCCACCAGGATGTCTTGAAGATCAGGAAGAAGAAGGCAGAGATGACTGATGATTTCAACACTTCTGAAATAAAGACTTTTTTAAAATTATTATTACTTTACCAGGTTCTGGTCTCTGGGTATTTGGCACAAATTCTTAAATGCTAGACTCCTACCCAAAAGTTTGATAGTTCAAGCCTACGAAGACAGTTTGGAAGTAAAGCCTGGTTATCTGCTTCTGAAAGTGCATGCTCCCCGAAAACCCTGTGGAGGCTGAGATCCACCCCGCACACTTCCCATGGCTGAGAAGGAGTGGAGTTGAAGGCAATTCACAACCAGCAGCATTTGCCCAACTTGCTGGCGCTGCAAACCACACTCAAAGGGGTCACAAGGCAAGGTCCTGGGTAGAGTGTAGGGAGATGTAGGATAAAACTCAAACACATGGAAAAAGACACGCTTATTGGTCCAATGATGACTGGTCAACCTCTGGACCTGGGACAAAACGCATGCCTAGGCTCAATTTTCAGTCGAGCAGTATTGTTGTTGTTGGGTTCTGACAAGTTTACACTGATTCATAGCAGCCATGTGAACAACAGAGCAAAGCCTTGGTCTGCCTGTGCTATCCTCCACCTCACCATCTCCACCTTACGCAGGCCTGTCATTGCTGTCACTGTGCAACCATCTCACTGAGGGTTTCCCTGGCGACAACATGCATGCGAGATTCTGGAGACACCCTGGGTGCACTTCCACCAAGCCAGGGTTATTTACTGTGTGGGCGTTCCATGGGGTGGTCAGCACTCTGCCCACAGTACCATTCAAAGGCGTCAGTTCTTCTTTGATCTTCCTTATTCATTGTCCAACTTTCACATCCACATGAAGCCATTGAAAACATCTTGGCTTGGATCAGATATACCTTCAGCTTTAAATGGACACCTTTGCTCTTTAGCACTTTGGAGAGGTCCTTGACAGCCAATTAGCCCAATGCGATGTGTCCTTTGATTTCTTGATGCTGCTTCCATACATGCTGATCAGGGGTCCAAGCAAGATGAAAGAATCGACAACTTTGTTCTCATCTGTCATGCCTACTAGTTCACTTGTGAGAAATTTTGTTTTCTTGATGTTGAAGTGTAAGTTTGAAGGCTTCAATATGATGACCAAAAAGCATGTGGTGTAGTGGCTCTGGTGTTCAAACAGCTTTTCTAGGATGAGATTTCCCAAACAAATGTCCTTACAAGACAGTGCTGAATGCACAAAGCAAGCCTACTATGATTCATCTAAACAATGATTTTCTGGACTTTGCCTGTGTAACTACTATCTTGAATGTTTAATTTTGTTTTGATTTTTGGGGTTGTGTTGTTGTTAGGGGCTGTAGAGTAGATAACCACTCACAGCAAGCCTATGAATGGTGGATCTGGACCCTGTCCTCCCCTGTGCCGTCCTCATCAGCTCTTACACACTTGAGTCCATTGCTACAGTCTCTGTGTCAGTCCATCCCATTGAGGGTCTTCCTCTCTTACACTGACCCTGTAACTTTCCAAACATGATGTCCTTTTCCAAGGACTGGCCTCGCCTAAAAATATGTTCAAAATATGCGAGATGTCATTTTACCACCCTTGCTTCCAAGTTTACATTCTTCAAGATGTATCTGTTTGATCTTCTGGCAGGTCATGGGATATTCAACACTGTTCTCCAACACCACAACTCAAAGACATCAGTTCTTCCCTGTCTTCCTTAGTTATTGTCCAACTTTCAGATGCATAACAAGTAATTGAAAAGACCATGGCTTGAATTAGATGCACCTTAGGCTTTAAACTGACATCATTGCTACTTAACACCTTAGAAAGGTCCTTCCCAGCAGATTTACCCAATGCAATACATCTTTTAATTTTTTTGTTTTTTTTTTATTGGGAAAAACATATTGGGGGTACAAAGAGGTGAGGGTTGGGGGCAGAAGGGTGAGGATGGGCCAGGATGCAGTTGCAGAGCTACACAGTTTGGTCGGTGGGGGGAGCAGGTGAAGGAAATGATGAGGGTCCAGCAGGGACCAGATGCTACAGAGGAATGACAAGCATTTTCCAATAGTAATTAAACCAACTGTTTTACTGATTTGGGAATTGGATGCCGACTCTCTGGCTTCTTCATGCTGAACAGGGGCGTAGATGTAAAGGGGGGGGAGGGAGGACACTTTATCACCTTACTGGTGGTCTTGGGTTACAGCTGCTTGCCACCTTGCTCTGTTAGAAGATATTTTCCTGTAATTTGCTCCCCTCTGGACTGCAAAATGTTTTCCCAGGTGGGTCCAGTGGGGATGGCTGGTTGAACCCAGAGGCTCCATCCTCCTTTGCTTCCTTAGCTGTCAGTTGTATTCCTTTTCGTCACTGGCACTGGGTTCAGGGTCAATTCTGGAGTAAAACTCAGAGTTAAGGTTACCTATAGGAAAGGGAGGAAACCTAGAGAGAACAAACTTGTGAGTTACAAATAGAAGGGCTTTGAGGGTGTTGCTTTCAGGTTTACTGGGGGGGAGGGTGGCAGAAGATGGCCTAGGTAACATTCTCTGGATACCCTAGGCATTCTTTTTTTTTTTTCTCCTTCCCCACCCAGGGGTCAGATGGCACAATCTGGGGACTGAGGAGCTCACCCTGAGGGCCGCGACTGCTTGCCCCTAGCCGGGGGTTGAGGGCAGCCCATCCCGAGAAGGGCAACACCCCCCAGGAGCTGGCTGGTATAATCCCCCTCCAATTGACCCTACCCCAGTCTGGTCCCCTCGCCTGACTGAGGACTCTGTGGTCAGGGATAGTGTTTCCAATTCCAGCACTGCCACTTTTACCACCCCCCCCATAAGTGGTCATACTATATTTTGAAGTAGTCACTGCCCTCCCCCTTTATATATGATAAAGGGAACCTGAGAATTGTGAACAGACTCCCCCCAGGTCTAACCATCTTTTGGCAGAAGCATTCAACAGAACAAAATATGTGGTGCATTTAGGATGTTGGTCCTCTTGTGCGTGCTGCCACTGTTAAGTGTCATCAGACTCACAGTGACTTTCAGCAATCCATTGCATAGGTAATTGTCCTCTTTGGCCTTTCCAATGCATATGTAATCATCTTCTTTGGCCTGTCCAAGGAAACTCAAACCTGCAGATGGCAGGCATGCATCCCATCCCCCACCTCCTACGCAGGCAGCCAGCAGGGGTGAGCGCCCCACCCCAGCATGGGGGGGTGGCGTTGGGGGCGCGCCTCCCCACACCCCGCCTCAAGGACGCTCGGTGGGTGTGCGGCCCCTCTTGTGCGGGCGGCCCAGAGGGCTCCCGCTTCCCCCACAGCTGCCATCCTGGCTCCAAGAATTCTCTCTAGACCAAGTCCACCTTGCGGCAGTGTGGTGGCTTCACTGTACCAGTCTTGAGGAGGGCCGGTGCCCAGCATCCATCCTGGGTGAGGGAATCCATTCGTTCAGGCTGTGGAAGCCTCATGGAGCTGCAGCGGCTGTGCAGCGCGGCATGGGCTCTGCAGGGGGGGTTGGGAGCCACGAGACTCACCCATTTCTCCTTGGGAATCCTTGAATTCCTGTTGTTGAGCCTTGATCTTCACTGAGGGCCAGTCATCAACTGTTTAAGTGTTCAATTATCAATAAGCCGAAGTCTGTGGAAGGCCATAATGGCCCTGCTTTAAGTGGTTCACTGTTGCCGCAGCTCACCACATTGTATCTGCCTCCGCTGCCATCTTGGATCTCCATCTTTTAATATCTTGACTGCTGAGGCTAAAGGTCTTGATTGTGTATCCAAGCTAGATGAAAAAGCTGACAACTTCAATCTTCTTCCCATCTGTCATGATGTTGCCTATTGATCCAGGGCTGAAGAGTTTTGTTTTCTTAATGTTGAGATGTAATCCGTATTAAAGGCTGTAGTTTTTTTTTATCCTCTCCAGCAAGTATTTCAAGGGTAGGAATCTCTTTTATAACTTAGTAAGATCCCCTTTAAATTGTTTTTAGGGTGCTGTGCCAGGCAAGCTCCCTCGGGTCAAAGAGTCTCTCCTGATCCCGTGTCATGGTTTGGTGAAATGGAAGGAAGATCCTAGCATTGGTTCTTGGGGCCAACCTTAGCAAAGGACCCTCTTGCTCCTGCTGCCCCACTTGGTCACTACTGAGATGAAGTATTCTATTCCTGATTCTTTATTTCTGCCATTGTGTGTCAGCGTGAAGCCATCTCTGTGTGGCTCCCATCCTCTGCGCTCTCTTGACTGCTGGCACTAATTCATGGAAAAGCCTCTGGCTCGTTCTTTTCTTCTGTCAGCAGACCCTCCTTGAGCAGAGGGCATCCAGTCCTCCGGAATGCAGGCTGAGCAGACTTCAGCCCTGTGGCATGCTGAGAAGCAGTGGTGGGGCTGGTTCCACCAGATGGTCATGCTCGATTCTGCCCCACATCCAATTGGCTGTTAGCTTCATGTCCACATCAATAGGAACTGATACATGGCTGCCTGGCAGGTCTCTGAGGTTGTAAATCACATAGGAGGAGATTGCCCATCTTTCTCCCAAGGAGCCACCCACCGATGGATTCAAACTGCCTGAGAGGGTGGCCTTTTGGACAGCTGTGTGACTTGATGAAAATTTGGATCGCCTCTCTTTTTTAACCCTCTGATTTGTCGGCATTGTCTAATTTGAGGGTGGGGTAGAACTGGGATTTTTTTTATTTTTTCATTTGAATTCCAAGCTTTCCCTGTTCATCAGCTGCCGCACTACTGACATGATGTCTCCTGACAGCTGATATCTCAATAGATATGTCCCACTTTCACTGTCCTGCTCTGGGGAATTCTATCCAGTAGTTGTGAATGTGATTCCCTGGCTGCCTCTATTCAGGGGGAGTGGCCTGCAGCTGGCAGCTCTGGCCTCACAGTGATGGGGATTGGACTCACTGGTTTCTTGGTCAATGTCCTTTGATACTGTTAAGTCAGACCGACTTACAGCTGACTGGCCCTCCAGCAGGTTTTCAGTGCACAGTTCCTTACCGCTAAGCCACCAGATCTCTTTCTTGGTCAATAGAAAGGAAACTTTTGGGAACTTTCTTGTTGCCTGATATGTTTCTCCTTCAGTCCACAGCTTGTTGCTTTAACATTTAGGTTGATTTCCAAGGTTCTATATTTATTTTTCTATGTCCTTGGCTGCTAAGTAAAAGGTCAGTAGTTCAAGGCCAGTAGCCATCCATGGCAGGAAGGAAAGGTGATTTACTCCTTTAAGATTTACAGCCGTGAACCAGGAGGGGCACCATGGGTCAGAATCTGCTCCACAATGGTTTTCCCATAAGTGTGGGAAAATTGAGCTGTTGCTCTGCCATATTGCCATCTTGTGGAGGAAATTTAATAAAGGAAGGATGCAGGACAAAGGAAGGAAGGGCACATGGAATTATTCTGTGATTTTAAAAAAATATTATTTTAAAGAAAAGCAAGAAGACTACATTATATAGGATAATCTTGTTGCAGAGTCCAGGAGAAGCAAAATATGACTAGCAGAAAAAGCAAATTCTGCCGCATGGCTAGGAACTACTGAAGCCTGAATCAAAAGTGAGAAGAAAATCAACTTCCCCTTAAAAAGTCATCTACAGACAATGTCAATGCCTTTAGCTAGAATTGCACATTCTCAAATGTCATAGGACGAGGACCTTTTGTTGCTGTCCTTGTTGTAAGTGTATTTATCACACAACTTTTGCCAGTTCAGCTTTTTACAGGTGTACAGCTTAATGAAAGCAAGTCCTATAACCATGTCTACATTCCTATCCTTGTTATGTTGTTGTTGTTATGTGCCATCAAGTTACCTGCAACCCATAGTGAGTCTATGCACTATAGCTCTGCAGCCTGCCCTATCTTGAGCCAGTATCACTGACTCTGACACTCCTAATTCCATTATCCCAGTTACTGTGTCCATCCATTTCATCCGGGATCTTCCTCTCCTGTGTTGTTCCTCTGCCCTTTCGACCATGATGTCCTTCTCCAAGGACTGGTCCCTCCTGGCCATGTGCCCAAAATATGTGAGACAGAGCTTCAAAATCCTGAAGGCCACAGTTTTTGAAATAAAAGTTGAAGTTGTAAGAACTAGCATCATACACTTATACTCATAGAGTCCTGGCCCTGGAATCCCTCCTAACCAGGACTCTGTCTGAGGCAGGAATAGAGTGCTACAACTTCTGTTGAAGGTTGAACAAAATTTCCCATAGACAAGAATCATTGCACATGTGACTCAACCAATGAAACCTGGCTTCTGTAATGAGAAAATCTTTCTGAAAAACTTCCACATCAGTCTGTGTCTGACCCTTGATTAGTTTTTTTTTTAATTAACTGATTATCAAATAAAAGATTCTAGACCTGGTTTTACTCCACAAAATACTGCTCATTGATATTGAGCTAGAACCAAGTCAGAGCTGATCCTCTGTACTAAACTGCTTTGATTCCTACAACTGTGTAGTAGGAATATGTGTGTGTGTGTGTATACAAAAAGTATAAGATTTCTTTGTTTTTCTTCCTCAGTAGAGCTTTGCTTTGTTATTTGTAATTTATTGACTATGAAAAGGCATTTGACTACATGGATCATAACAAATTATGACTAACATTAAGAAGAATGGGCATCTCAGAACATTAATTGAGCTCATGGAAAACCTATACTTAGACCAAGAATCTGTTGTGTGAACACAGCAAGTGAACACTACGTGGTTTATATTAAGAAAGATGTGTGTCGGTGTTGTATCCTTTCTCCATACATATTCAATCTGTATGCTGAGCAAATTATTCAAGAAGCTGGGCTTTTTTTTTTTTAACAGAAGCAGCGGCGTTTATTGTGAGCAGGGACAAGTATTTAAGCAGCTCCCTCCTCCAGTGACAAGGCCAATGCTTAGCGGTAAATGGGGGGACCAAAGCGCTGCATCGTCCGCACCACCATGGAAAGGTGGTCAAGAAAGTTGATGATGGAAAGTCGGAGGAGGCGAGCGTCCTCAGCAGCCCACCTGATGGCGAGGACGCTGCCGTTCACGTTCACTGAGAACTTCTTGTGAATCAGCTCTCGGTGGGGCTCAGCGTCTGGGGCCACGGGCGATGTCTGCCTCCAGCAACGATCAGAAAGGCACAGTGAGCGAGCCGACCCCTGGACGCTCCAGCCTTCCCACCCCTGGACGCTCCAGCCTTCCCACGGCCTCCCTAATCCCCAGACAGCCCAGCCACTCCTCCATCCGTTCCCGTTTTCGATCTCCTTGGGCCACTCCGTCCGCTTCTGATGCCCTTACGCCCCGACACCACGGCTTTCGCCAGCCCTCGGGGCCTGAAGCTGGTCTTTATATGAAGAAGAATGTGACATCTGGATTGGAGGAAGATGCATCAATAACCTTTGTGATGCAGATGACACAATCTTGCTTGCTCAAAGTGAGGAGAACTTTAAATGCTTGTTGCAGAAGATCAAAAACTACAGCTTTCATATGGATTACATGTCAACATGAAGAAGACAAAAATTCTTACTATTGGGCCGATAAGCAACATCATAATTGATAGAGAAAAGATTGAAATTGTCAATTATTTCACCTTATTTGGATCCACAATCAATACTCTTGGCACCAGCAGTGAAGAGATCAGCAAGTCTGCTGTCAGCAACCTCTCCAAATTACTGAAGAGCAATGTCAGTTTTAAGGCTAAGGTGCCCTTGATTCAGGTCATGGTCTTTCAGTCACTTGCTATGCTGCTGAAAGCTGGGCAATAAATAAAGTGGCAGAGGAGAATTAATGCCTTTGAGTAATGGTGTTGGAGAAAAGAACTGAATATCCCATGGACTGCCAAAAGAACAAACAGAAATGTCTTGGAGAAAATGCAGCCAGAGTGCTCCTTGGAGGCAAAGAAAGATTTCTCTCACGCGCACTGGGCATATTGCTAGGAGAGGCTATTCCTGGAAGAGGGACATCATGCTTGGAAAGGCCAGCAAAAGAGAAGATCCTTGATGAGATGAATTGACACAGTGACCACAGCAAGGAGCTCAAGAGTGTCAGAGATAGTGAGGATGCCATAGGATAGAACAGGGTTCAGATCTGGTGTTCACAGGGTTGTTATTCCATCTGAATTTCAAGATCATCTTAGGAATAGGTTTAAGGCATAGAACCCCAATAATTTAAGACCAAATGAGCTGTGGGGTGATAGCAAAGATATCATCCATAAAGAAAGCAAAAGATCATGACAAAAGCAGAGGAGAAGGGAACTCTGGTGGCCTAGTGGCAAGAAGCTGCACAGCAATCCTAGAGGCATGCAGTTTGAATCCACCAGATGCTGTGCTGGAGAAGGAGGGGCAATTTCCTCCTGGACCAGTGGGATCTGATTTGACAGTACACACAAAATAATAAAGTAAAATAAATAAAGAATGAACAAGAAAACAAAGGAGAAAGAAAAAAATTGAAATAAATATCAGAAAAAACTCTAAAAATTGTTGAGAAAACAGAACAAAGGGAAAACATGTCAAAGTAAAAGCTGAACAGAAGATTTCAAAGGGCAATTCGAGAGGACAAAGCAATGTATTATAATGGAATGTGCAGAGAACTGGAATTGGAGGATAAAAATTGAAGAACACACTTGGCATTTCTCAAACTGAGAGAACAGAACAAATTTAAACCTCAAGTCTCCCAGAAAGCATCAAAAGAAGATGAAGGGAATACACAGAATCACTGTACCAGAAAGAGCTGATTGACAGTGAAAAATTTCAGGAAGTACATATGAGCAGGAGCATTGGCCAAACAATGCCCAGAAATCATTGGGATTCCAATTGACTGTTTCAAATTAACAGATGTATCCTTGAATGCACTCACCAGTTTATGCCAGGAAATCTGGAAGATAGTTGTCTGGCCAGCAGATTGGAAGAGGTCCCTATTTGTTTCCATTCCCAAGAAAGGTGATCCAACAGAATCACATGCAAGCAAAATACTCCTGAAATTTAAAAAAAAAATGTCTAGAACAGTACATAGGTAAGGAACTGCCAGAAGTTCAAGCACAATTTAGAAGAGGCCATGGCTCCAGGGATATAATTGCTGATGTCAGATGGATCCTGGCTAAAAGTGAGGACTACCAGAAGAATGTCTATTTTTGCTTCATTGACTATGCAAAGGCTTTTTTTTTTTTTTGCTGGTACGAAATCACCTTTATTAACAATCACAGAGACCCGAGTTCACAAAGGGAGGCGGGGGTAGCCCCTACACTGAGAGATGAGATGCATGGCTTCCTCTTCTCCACCCTCAGCCCATAAGGCCTTTGAGAATGTTCACTGCCCCTGAGGAGAGACACCTGGCCACTTGGGAGCATTACTCAACCCCATACACATAGACAACGGGAGGGGGGGGGGCTCCCTTAGAGAAGAGGCCCACAGTGCAATCATGATGTCCCTGCAAGGTCTGGTCCTGACCCCCAGTGCTCTGCTGCACCCCACTGCA
>NW_006399964.1:5137621-5151357 GCF_000299155.1 Elephantulus edwardii | reverse complement strand
TTTGGGCGTGCGAGGCAGGGCGCCGCACTGGGCTAGGAGCTGCGGTGGGTCTTGCTGATGTCCTTGATGGGACGGCGGCAGATGGGGCAGCAGGCATACAGAGCTTTCTTGAGACGCAGGCCGCAGGCGTAACAGAGGCACATGTGGCCACACGTGTAGATGACCGTGTCCACCGCGTGCTCATAGCAAATGGTGCACTCATCACTCCACTGGCCCGTGCCTGGGGTCAGGGGTGACTCAGGCAAGCTCACTGGTGAGTTGGGGGTTGTGCCACCAGCAGAGATACCCAGAGGTCCAGAGCTGCACGTGCTGAGCAGGGGGTCAGACAGGCGGCTGCCCAGGGCACTGGGTGAAGAGGGCGCGGAGGCGGGAGAGCAGGGGAGAGATGGGATGCCCCGCTCAGCCAGGATGGTGGAGCCGAGGATGCGGATCTGCGTGACGGCCCCGTGCAGGCTGAAGAGCATCCAGAGCGGCTGCGAGACATCCACGCACAGCTGCATGCCGCCGGCGGCGCCGTTGTGGGTGAGATGCAGCTCGCCGTGGGGATTGACCACCAGACCCAGGATGTCGCCGCTGTGCAGGGGCCCGGGCACGCGGCACACGGCCCAGAACTCCTTCCGGTCCACCAGCGCCTCGGGACTGAAGGGCAGGTCCGCCGGCCTCAAGGTGCTCGCAAAGGCTTTTGACTGTGTGGATCATAGCAAGTTGTGGCTGACATTGAGAAGAATGGTAATCCAAGAGGACTTAATTGTGCTCATATGAAACCTATACTTGGACCAGGAGGCTGTTCTGCAAATAGAGCAGGGGAACACTGCATGATTTAAAGTTAAGAAGGGAGTTTGTCAGGGTTGTATTATCTCTCCATATCTATTTAATCTATATATTATTTATGCTAAGCAATTATCTAAGAAGCTGGACTCTATGAAGAGGAATGCGGCATCAGGATTGGAAGAAGACTTATCAATAACTATGGTATGCAGATGACAGAACCTTGCTTGCTGAAGCAAGTTTGACTTGAAGCACTTGTTGCAGAAGATCAAGGAATGCAGCCTTTGTTATGGATTGCATCTCAATGTCAAGAAAACAAAGATTCTTTCCACTGGACCGATAGGCAACATCATGATGGATGGAGAGGAGATCGGAATTGTCAAGAACTTTATCTTACTTGGATCCACAATTAACATGCTTGATAGCAGCAGTTAGAAAATAAGGAGATAAAAAAAAAAGAAAAAGAGAAAATAAGGAGATGCATTGCACTGGGAAAATCTGCAGTTAAGGACCTTTCCAAATGATTGAGGAGTAATGATTTCAGTTTGAAAACTAAGGTATATATGATTTAGGCCATAGTCTTTCCCATAAATTCCTATGCATCCAAGAGCTGGAAAATGAATAAAGATGACAGAAGAAGAATTTGCTTCTTTGAGCTGTGGTGTTGGAGAAGGGCACTGAACAGCTCATGGACAGCCAAGAGAACAAACAGCTATGTCTTGGAGAGGGTGCAGCCAGAGTGCTCTTTTGGAGGCAAGAATAACGAGGCTTCGCCTCACATACTTTGGACATGTTGCTAGGAGGGCCTGTTCCTGGGAGAGGGACATGTTTCCATTTAGAAAAAAGGGGAGGCATGTGTAAATTCGAACATAATTGGAAATTATTTAACAATGTCATTAATATCATATGTAGTAAAATCTTGGTGAAGATTATTTAAAAATGGATGGAACAGTACATTAACAGAAAACTACCAGAAATTCAAGTTAGATTCAGAAGAGGTGTGGCATGAAAAATATCATTGCAATGTCTACTGGATCTTGACTGAAAGCAGAGAATACCAGAAAAATGTTAACTTGTGGTTTATTGACTATAAGATGCCTAATAAAATAATAATAAATAATAAAATATGCCTTTGCATAGTCAATGAAACACAGATAGACATCACAATAAATTATGGATGATAGTAAGAATGTGAATCCCAGAACACTTAATTGTGCTCATGTAAAATCTACGCCTAGATCAAGAAGCTGTTGTCTAAACAGAACAGGGGGTCACTGCATGGTTTAAAATCAAGAAATATGTGCTCCAGGGTTGTATCTTTTCTCCATATCTAATTGTGGTGCTGGAGAAGAGTCATGAACATACCATTGACTGCCAAGAAAACAAATAGGTCTGCCTTGGAGAGAGCAAAACCAAAGTTTTCCTTGGAAAGTAGGATTTTGAAGCTCTGTCTCCCATACTTTAAGCATGTGCCAGGAGGGACCAGTCCTTGAAGAAGGACATCATACTAGAAAGGGTGGAGGGACAGGACAGCGCAGGAGAGGAAGACCTGGGATGAGATGGATTGATACAGTAACTGGGGCAATGGGGGTTGGTGTGTCGGTATCAGTGACACTGGTTCGGAATAGGCAGGCTTCAGAGCTGCTGTACATAGGATCGCTATGGGTCACAGGCAACTCGACAGCACATAACAACAACAACAACAGATGGATCTTGGCTAAGAGCAGAGAGTACCAGAGGAATGTCTATCTGTGTTTCATTGACTATGCAAATGCATATTTTATTATGTAGATCACAACAAATTGTGGCTAATCTTGAGGATAATAGGATTCCAAGAACATTTGATTGTGCTCATGTGAAACCTACACTTGGACCAGGAGGCAGTTCTCAGAACAGAGAAAGGAAACATTGCAGCGTTCAAAATTAGGAAGGGAGTGCAATCAGGGATGCACCCTTTCTCCATATTTTATCAATCTGTACTCAGAACAGATCATTCAGGAGGCTGGGCTTTATGAAGAGTAATGTGGCATCAGGATTGAACAACCTGTGTTATGCCCATAATACAACCTTGTTTGCTAAAACTAAGAAGGACTTGGAGCATTTGTTGCAAAAGGTCAAGGATTGCAGTCATCAATATGGACTGAAGCTTAACATCAAGAAGAAAAAGATTCTCACCACTGGGCCAACTGGAAGCACCATGATGGATGGAGAAGAGATTGAGGTTGTTAACAATCTCAGCTTGTTCAGCTCCACAGTCAACACACTTGGCATCAGCAGTCAAAACACAATTTGCTTTGGGGAAGTGTGCAATCAGGGACTTCTCCAAAGCACTAAAGAACAGTGGTACCAATCTTGAGGCTAAAGTGTGTCTGATTCAGGCCATGGTCTTCACAATTACTTGCTATGCATCAGAGAGCTGGACAATGAGTAAAGATAATAGAAGAAGAATTGATGCCTTTGAGTTGTGGTGCTGGAGGAGTATTGAATATAAAATGGACTTCCACGAGAACAAATAGGTCTGTCTTAGGGTGAAACAAAGTTGCTCATTAGAGGCAAGAGTTTTTAAGCTCTGTCTCACATACTTTGGGCACATGGCCAGGAAGGACCATCATGCTTGGAAGGTAGAGTGGCAGCACAGAGAGAAAGACCCTGAATGTAGATTGACACAGTTACAGTAACTGGGGCAATGGGATTAAGTGTTTTGGAATCAGTGAGACTAGCCTAGGCCAGGGCAGGCTTTAGAGCTATTGTACATAGGGTGACTCTGAGTTGGGGGTGACTCGATGGCACATAACAACAACCATCAATTAATCTATATGCTGATCAAGTAATTCTGGAAGCTGTACTATATTAAGAAGAATGTGGCATCAGGATTGGAGGGAAATTCATCAACAAACTGTATTATACAGATGATGCAACCTTGCTTGCACAAAGCAAGGAGGGCTTGAAGCAAGATCAAAGACTACAACCTTCAATATGGGTTACCTCTCAACATCAAGAAAACAAAAATCCTCATGATGTACCAATAGACAACCTCGTGTAGATGGGGAAATGATTGAAGTTGTCTTACTTGGCTCCACAATCAACATGCATGGTAACAGCAGTTAAGAAATCAGAAGACGTGTTGCATTGGTAAAATCTGGTGTCAAAGACCTCTCCAAAGTGCTAAAAAAGAAAGATGTCTGTTTAAGACTAATATGATTGATGAGGTGGCACAGATAAGTTCAGAATTCTCTATGTATGTATCAGTTATGAAACTACAGTTATGTAATTATAAAACTAGCATCAGTTTTCTCCAGCCTGCAAGGCTAGTTGCTTGACCTTAGAATTCTTAGTGTCCTTTCTTTAATCAGTAGAGGAGATGCATCTCCTAGATTAACTCTTAGAAGCTGTTTTTTCCAGTCATATGTAAATTGTAACTTAGTCTGCCTGTTAGGGATTGGGAGGGAGTATCTGGGTGTGAATTATTTTCTTTCAAATATAGAAACTCCTTGATTTTACTAACAAAAATTTATTGTTAATTAAGTTGGCGTCTCTCCCTATTATAAAAGCCTGGTGACCTCTCCCAGTCGGGGATCTTTGAGGCTGACCCGCTGTCCTCCACAGATCTGTAATAAAGTGCTTATGGATATTGCAATCCGTTTGTCTTATTGGCAATTGACTATGGAAAGAATCCCTTGTGTTCAGTAACATGCTCCTGATCCAAGCCATGATATTTTTCAAATGCTTCCTATGAATCTAAATTTGGACAATAGATAAGGATGACAGAAGAAGTATCAATGCCTTTGAGTTGTGGTGCTGGAGAAGAGTTCTGAATATCCCATGGACTGCTCGTGGGCAGAGGATTCATTCTCAGCAGAAAAAAGTAAGCTGGATAAAAGAAAAGACAAGGCTTTGATCAAAAGGCTGCTCCCAAAGCTGCTTTAATATGCACGCACTTTCTGTAGGACACAAATACCAGAGCCCTAGACCTACAAGCAGGACTTTGAGAGCAAACATCCCAAGACTGCACTTCCTGCAGAACTGGCTGATGTCCAACACGAAGTTGTTGGCAGTTGAATCCATGACATCCTTTACACTTCTACCATCTTGGACCTTAGGTAACAAACCTGCAGCCATTTTTCTAACTGTTGATTAGCAGAACATATAGAAGTTACAGAAACACTCATTTTTATGCCGTTCCCTTTTGGGTTTTGTGTAGACAATGCTGTATAAATTTCCAGTTGAATCTGATTTTGAAATCTGAAAAGCAGTTTATCCCTGTCATAATTTCTTTTTTACAAGTATCATTATATTAATGTTTATTTTGTGTAAAAAAACTCATTTAATAAAGTAGTACTTTAATTTTACAAAACTTTTAAAAAAGTAAAATACAAGCTAACAAAAAAATAACAATCCACAAGTGTTCATCCCCAAACTTTTGGAGAGAAAACACTGCGCAGTAAGGGAGGGAGACAGGTCGGGCCTCTGTGGGAGGAAGAAGGGTCCTTTGCACCCTGAGCCACGCACGGTTCCACCCTCTTGGTCTCAGGTCACCCTGCACTCCCTGGGTTCCACCATACCAAGCAGATGGAGGCATCATAATTTAAGGCAATAGGGAATGAGGACTCATAGACAGGGCTGTAGGAAGAATGGACATGGACGAGGGTCTGGTCAACTAGGGGAGTCAGTGGGCCACACCTGATCGCCCCAGATTAGGGTGGGAAAGAGAGCTAGGTTGATATTTGACAGCAGAAGGTAAATGCAGGGAAGGAGAGATAGCAGGAGCGGTGCCCTGGGGTCAAATTGAGAGCAGGGTCGGGGCCAACTAACAGTTGGTCATATCTGGCTGGGATGGAGGTCATGCAGTGTGAGAGGGCTGGGAGAGGTCCCCTGAGGGAGAGGAAGGGAGAAGGGAGCTCAGCACAGTATGAGCCTCCTCCACACCAAAAAAGGGATAAGAGTAGACACTTATTTTTGTTTGTTTGTTTTTGTGTGTGTGTACCATCAAATCAGATCTGACTGGTACGGGAGGAGATTGCCCCTCCTCCAACAGAGCATCTGATGGATTCGGACCAAGGTCCTCTGGAATTGCAGTGCAGGCTTCTTGCCACTAGGCCACCAGAGCTCCCTATACTTGTTTTTGAAACTGCAGAATTTATGTTCTGTCCTTAAGGCCCAGCATGCAAAGGTGACAGAGCCCAGTCAATCTAAGCCTTTAGACTTCCTGCTCAGGGATCTCCCTGGGCTGACCCTCATAACACACCCCAGTGTACCAACATTTACTTAGGTCTACCTAGAGCTGTCCTGGGACTCTTCAATAAGAACCTGCTGTCAACCAAATGAAGGAGGTGGGATCCCTGGGCTGTTCTCACCCAGTGGGCCCCCACAAAATGCACAAGGTACCTCCTATCAGGAGACGCCTGATGGGCTGTGGCTTCTAGGAGCCCCTGCTACTCTGTGAAGATTGGAAGCTTAAGGTTTATTTTTGAAAAAAAGATGGTGAAATCAAACCTATCTCCTTATTAAGCTGCTCCCATAGGGCAGTTCAGACCCACTGGGGACGCTGTGTGCCCAGCGTCCTGGCCCCTTGGGACTGAGCAGACAGGATGAAGCTCCCAGACCCATCATCCCTGCCCAAACACCGCCTCCAGCCAGAATGTGGATTGCTGGAGCTTCCAAGATTTTGTAGAGAAATGCAGTCACTTGAGAAATAAGCCTGGGGCATAAGGAGGTGAGTGAATGTGGATTGGGAGGGTTTCACAGTGGATGGTCGGGGTGGGGACAGTATAGGACAGCCTGCCCAGTGTCCTGCAGAGGATGGGCTTGACTTCCCTCCCCCCTGCACCCACCTGTGGATCTTGGAGAGTCTGGACCAATGGTCTTTTGGTCAGGTTTGGCCCGAAAGGCCTGGAGGTGGTGAAGTCTACTCTGTCCTGGAGGAAAGTGGGAATTACTGAGGGAAAGAAGGGGAGGGGAACTCAATACCCCTAATTGAGGGCCTGCCCTGGGGCCTGCATTGAGGCCATGGTGGGAGAGAAGAGTGATGAGGCTGTGATCGAGGTGGTTGTTGTTAGGAGCTCTTGAGAACGACATATGGTCACTCTGTGAATAACAGATCTGAACCCTGTCCTCTCCTGTGCCATCCTCAGCATCTCTGACACACTTGAGCCCATTGCTGCAGTCCCTGTATCAGTCCACCTGGTTGAAGGTCTTCCTCTCCTTTGCCGACCTGCCACCTTTCCAAGCATGATGTCACTTTCCAAGGAATACCCTATCCAAACAACTTGCCTGAAGTATGTGAGATGAAGCTTTATCTCCTTTGCCTCCAAGGAGCACTCTGCCTGCTTGTTGTCTGAGACGTACCTGTTTTTCTAGCATGTCCATATTCAGCACTCTTCTCCAACACCACACACACACACAGTTCAAAAGCAATAACCCTCCTGTCATCCTTATTCATTGTCCAGCTCTCAGATGCATACCAAGCCGAAGGTGGGTGATTTTAATCCACGCCCCTAAGGCCTGGCTTTAATTGTTTTTGGTCAAACATTATTCTAAGTGGTAAAGCACTGGTCTGTCCATTTGCTGTACAGAGGTAATTCATAGTTGCTGTGAAGCTGAACACTGTGACACTGATGTGTCAGATGTGATAATGGTTACCCATGGTGGACAGTGTTTGGTGGAACTCCCCTATTAAAACAAGCTTGGAAGCAGGAGTGACATCCACTTCCAAAATAGCTTGCTTCCAGAAACTCTATGAACTTGGAGAAATGATGAAAGTTATACAATTATTCAGGTCTTTCATTCATAGAGTCACAATGAATTGTCTATGACGGGATGACACTTAACAACAACAGATGCATAGCAAGTAATGAAAAGACCACATTTAGTCCTCAAACTGAAGTCATTACTCCCAATAATTTGGAGAGGTCCCTGAATACAGATTTTCCCAGTACAGACCAAGCAGTTGGAGGCATCTTAGTTTAGGGTGGTAGGGAATAAAGACCCCTAGGGAGTGCTGTAGGAAGGGTGGATGTGGATAATCTGGTCAACCAGGGGAAGTTAGCGGACCCCACCTGGTCACCCTGGGGCAGGGTGGGAGAAAGGGACAGATGTGTGGCCTTTGGCTGCAAAAGGTAAATGCCGGAAAGAAGATGGAAGGAGCAGTTCACTAGGGTCAAGGGCAGAGGGCAGGGTCAGGGCTGACTAACAGTTGGGGGTCTCCTGAGGGGAGGAAGAAGGCAGGTGACACAGAAAGACCTCTCCAGAGACAGAAGTCCTTCCAACTTCACCCCCAGAAGGACAGGGTGGTAAGGAGGGTGTTAGGATGATAACGAGGGAAAATGAGAGTCCAGCACTGGAAGGGAGCAGAGAAGCAGGTTGGAGAGGTATCAAAACTGTGGTGGACCTTAAGAGTTCTGGAGGATTTTAGAGATTTTCAGAGCTGAAAAGCCGTTTTGGTCAAGCAAGTCATATCACAGATAGATGGGCTGACCTAGGAGGTTGCCTCACTTTTGTTTTCCTTCTCGTGTTTTATTCACACCTGGAAAAAGAATCCCCACCTATAGGGAAAAAAAAAAGAGTCCCCACCTGAGGGTTCCCCTCCTGCGTGTTTTCAGCTTCCTCCTGTGGTCCATGTCAGTGGTCGAGGGCCTGGATGCAGTGAGGTTAAACTGAGTGATGGTGGGATCCCTCTGCCACGTCTCTCTGTCTCTGAGTTGATTGAGAACCCAGTGACTTTGGACTAGGGTCCACTGAAAACCTGACCAGATCCTTTCTTCCTGGAATTGCTGATGCCCGGGGTCATCCCTCATGCTGATGGGAAGCCTGGCTGGAGTCCAGGATCCAGGTCACCCCTGAGCGTTGGATCAGTGAGGCCCCCATTCCTCAGCTTCTGGACTGTGAGCACACAGAATTCCCTCCAGGAGAACAAATCAAATGAAAACTCTATTTCTGGCTGCACTGGGAGTCTCTGCAGCTTGGATTCTGTAATTAAACATGAAGCTGTGTGTGAGGAAGGGACAAAATGGCCTCTGGATTTTGAACATCAGATTCCACACCCTGCTCAGGGGCCACTGGAAGTGATGGAGCCCTTGGTGGGGGTGGGGGGTGGGCCTAGGACCGAGGGGCACCCGGAGTCATCTTTCTACAGAGAAGACCCATGTGGGGTCCGTGTGGGGGTGCCTCCTGTGGGGCATGCTGGTTGGTGGGCAAGTGAGTATGGGAGCAGACCTCCCAACAAAGTCAGTGTGTCATGTGGTCTAAGCAGCCAGGACCCCTTTGCAAAAGGAGGGGTTTTATTTGTGAATCCCTCCAGTGGGGCAGGTAGACCGTGGCTGTGCCCTCCCGTAGGACTCAAGGGGCCATGTCCATTTGGTCCTTGTTTGTGTTTCCCCTAGGATCTCAAGACCTTAGTTTGGTGTCAGTACCAAGCATATAAAACAGCAGTCCTCTGGCACGTGAATTGTGTGCAAGTGTGAGATTGTATGAATGCACATGTTTGTGTGTGAACGTGTGTGAGAGCGTGTGGACCAGTGTGAGAATGTGTGTGTGTGCATGACCGTGACAGAGTGCATCTTAGTTTAGGGTGGTAGGGAATGAGCGTGTGAGCGTGTGTGTGGAGCATGTGAGTGTGTGCATCAGTATGAGAGTGTGGGTGTATGTCTGTGGGAGTGTGTGTGCCACTCCTTCCTCACCACAAACTTCTCAAGGGTAGACCTTCCAGGCCCAGGAAGGTCACCAGGACTACACCATTAGCTCAAGGTGGTTTAGGGAATGTTTGCTTTTTAGCCCTAAGGAAGGCCAGTCCCACCTGACGCCCTGGGGCTGTCATAACAGCACTCCTTCCCCTCTGGGTCCCTTGGCCCCCTTGGTGGTGCAGCTAAAGGTGGATCCAGACATGAGATGGAGAATAAAGGGAAAGAAGTAAAAAACAATACCCAGCTTCATATTATCTAAGAAATCAGGAAAGTAAGATAGAAAACCCAAGGTCATCTGCTTCCACAAACACACACACACACACACACACACACACACACACACACACACACACCCAGCCCTGAAGCTCTCATCCATTTCCAGCACACACAGAGCCGAACCAAGCACGTGTTAAAATGTAGTTATAGGAAACAGCAAGGGCCTGGCATCAAAAGAGTATTATCTTCACATTTAGATTCAACAGAAAACTGAGGTGTCTCTCAGAAGACAAATGTGACTTGTTGAGACTGAAGTACACGCACACACAGAGCAAAGAGTTACTGACTGGGCAGTCAACCAAAATGGCGAACAAAAGAAAGGATTGGGATTCAAACCAGAGGTGAGCGGGACCTACACACATGTCAACAGGCCAGAATGAGTCTTGCCACTGCTCTCAGACTTCCTTGGCTCCAATTCCATCTTGAAGTTGTGTGCCCACAAGGAAAAGGACCCATCTGACCAAAGCCGTGCAAATACACTTCCCTTTACTCCTGACAAACAACCCTCCCTGTGAGAAACAGTGCCAGGAAAACTGAGCATTTGGATTCCTCCTGGACCCTGCACATCCTTCTCCTGCAGGATTTTCTTATTCTCTGAGAAATCTAAGCCTAAATCTAAGAACTCTACCCTGTTCTTTAATAAATCTATACTTTTCTTTCTGCAAAGCTGACTTCCTAGACATTCATTAAAACTCATGCAGCAACAAGTGAAACTCATGGTGCTTCACAGATTCTTTTGTTAAAACACCCACTGGACAGGACCCATTAACAAAGACTGAAGCTTCAGGTGCCATCTCATTAGCTCTGTCTTAACAAGTCAATTGCCCAGTCATGTGCCATCTTCTTATCCTCTAGCCCTCAGCCAAAAGCATTTGTTGTGACACACAGGGTTTTCACCAGCTCTCTCCTTCTGGTCTTGTCTTGAAGCACCTTTGAGACCTGTTCACAGCCCGGCTGGTATTTGAAATCTGGATGGCATAACTTCCAGCCTCACAATGTGTAAGCCTCCACAGCACATGAAACTGACAGGCAAGGGGTACTTGTGAGCATTAGGGAAGGGTGGACATGGAATCAACATGAGAGAAGAACAGATACTTTTGAGCTGTGGTATTGGAGAAGAGCACCTATGATACCAGGCATTGCCAAAAGAACTGTCTTGGAGAAAGTGCAGCCAGGATTCTCCTGAGAGACAAGGACTTCATCTCACATGTTTTAGGAATGTGGTTAGGAGGGGCTGTCCTTGGAAAAGGACACCATGCTTGGAATGGTAGAAGGTCACTGAAGGAGAGGAAGTCTCTTGAGGAACTGACACTGTGACTATAACAATGGGCTCAATTATATCAGAGATGGAGGATGGCACAGGACAGGGGAGGGTTCAGATCTGCTGTTTACAAGGTCCAGGAGTTGAAGTTGACTAAATGGCACTTAACAAGAACAACTACCAATTACTGTCCAAAGGTGTACTTAAATGCTTTCTAAAAGCTATAATCCAGAATACTTACTTCGTGCTTCTTAACTGAGAGACTTTTAATACCATCAAGCAAACATTAGCATGTACATTAAAAAAAAATCCCTGTTTCATCTTCACTTCCCCACTCTTCAGTACCAGGTAACTATCCCAGGTTCATTCATGCATGGCGTTGGGCCTGTCTTTTATCTCTGGTGTCTCTACAAATGACTTTTCTCCCTTTGGTTGTAATATCAAAAGCAACCATCTTAAATGTACTCCCAAATCCATGGCTTTTTCTTCTTACAAAACCTCATGCTTCTTAGTTCAGAGCCATTGCAACAGATCCCGCTTCTGACACCAAGTATAAAAAGAGTGGGGCCAAACTGGAACCCTTATTCACTGTTGGTGGGAGTGTAAAATGGTGCAACCACTGTGGAAGGTGGTATGGCGCTTTCTCAAAAAGTTGCAAATAGAGATACCACTTGATCCAGCAATTCCACTACTGGGAATTTACCCCAAAGAGACCATAGCTGACATCCAAGCAGATATATGCACACCCATGTTTATTACTGCGTTCTTCACAATAACAAAGAGATGGAAACAACCCAAGCATCCATCAACAAACGAATGGATAGAGAAGCTATGGTATATTCACACATGGAATACTAAGCAGCACTAAAAAACAAGGAACTCATGAAATATTATACCACATGGGTAACCCTGGAGCACATTACGCTGAGTGAAATAGTTCAGTCACAAAAGGACAAATACTGCATAATGCCACTGTTCTAAAACAGGACTGACACGGGATTTGGGGGGAAACTAAGAGGGGATAAATAATGTACACTGCATTGAAACAGATGAGAAATAGAACTTCTTAAAAGGAATATATGATTAGGTATTATTTTATTCTGTTGTCCAGAATAAAACTGCATAGTAAAGTGGACTGACCGGGGGAAGATTGTACAACAATGAAAGAATCTTTTTTTCAAAGAAAAAGTGAACTGGGGGAGGGAAGGAATGGGCAGGGAGGAAAATGTGCAACAGTGAATGAATGGAAATCCAAGTTCTGTATAAACTTTCATTAAAATCTCAACTTAAAGGGGAGCTCTGGTGGCCTAGTGGCAAGAAACTGCACTGCAATCCCAGAGGAACACGGTTTGAATTCACCAGACGCTCTGCCGGAGAAGGAGGCACAATATCCTCCTGTACCAGTCAGATCTGATTTGACGGTACACGTACACAAAATTTAAAAAAAAAAATCTCAACTTAAAAAAAGTATAAAAAATTAAAAATTAAGAAAGGTATTTATAATTAATAAATCATTATACAGAAAATGTTTGTTTTTGTTTTTGTTTTAATGTGTGTACCGTCAAATCAGATCTGACTGATACAGGAAGAGATTGTTCCTCTTTCAGCAGAGCATCTAGTGGATTTGAACCTTACATCTCTGGGATTGCAGTGCAGCTTCTTGCCACTAGGCCACCAGAGCTTGCCAGAGAAAGTTTTTTTTTTTTAAAAAAAAGAGGGGGACTAGCCTGAAGAGGCTGTGTCTGAGCTCTGCTAATTCCACAAGGCTGAACAGGATCAATTCATAGCACCCACAGCAGAAAACCTATTCCCACAAGGTCAAACATGCCTTCCACACTCCCAGAACCAATTCTGTCCCCTCCCCAGGCTCTCACTGCTCTACTGCTGGGTCTGATAAACCATTTCAACGGCCACACAGAACTCATGGGAACATAATCACAATTGTGGGTTTATCTGGGAAGTTAACAGACTGTAACCAGTTCAGGTTTGAAAATAGATGCAATTCTTCTGCCAGGACAGCTTCTCAAGTGTACTCCCTTTGTCTGTCAGTCTGTTAGCTTTAGGTCCTTCTTACAAAGCTCTTGTGTGTGCTGTTTAGACAGAACCAACTCACAGCTGAACCTCCAGTGGGTTTTCAGAGGCAGTAAATGGCATGAGAGATTGCCTATCCTTCAAAGTCTGGTGGATTTAAACTGTGTGCCCTTGGGATTGCGGCACTTCTTACTACTGGGCCATCAGAACACCTACAAAGTTCTTAGTCCTGCAACCCAAGTGCACAACATATGAATGGATATAAAAACTAGGATACATTCACACAGTGGAATATTACACAGCATTGAAAAACAATGAACTCATAAAACATTTCACAACATGGGGAAGCCTTGAGGACATTATGCTGAGTAAAGTATCTCAGCTACAAAACGATAGAGACTGCATAACACCACTGTTATTAAATAGGACATAGGAGTTTGGGGGGAGAATAGAAAATGAATGGATAATGAACACTGCATTAGAACAGATGAAGGGAAGAACTGTCTGAAAACAATGTATGATTAGGCATAAGTGAGGCTCAATGTCAAGAAGACAAAGATTCTCACCACTGGACCAATTGGCAGCATCAGGATGGATGGTGAAGAGATTGAGACCGTACACAGCTTTAGTTTGCTTGGCTCTGTAGTCAACAGTCTTGGCACCAGCAGCCAGGAAATTAAAAGGCGCATTGCCATGGGAAAGTCTGCTGTTAGGGACCTCTC
>NW_006399964.1:5110525-5133701 GCF_000299155.1 Elephantulus edwardii | reverse complement strand
TTGATCTCTTCCAGTCAGTTGGCCAAGTGGTCGTTCTCCAGATTTCTTGGCACAACTTGGTGAGCACGTCCAGGGCAGCATCTGTTAACTGAAATACGTCAATTGGTATAGTCCTGCCAAATATGACACTCACTCGGTCCCCACCCCAAGACCTCCAGTAAGCTTCAGTGTGGGCCCCTGGCTCTGGTCCCAGGGAGCAGCCACCCCAGGTCAGCTCTGCCTCACACTGGTCTCTGTGGCCACGGCTGCTCTCATCTGGGTACCGGTCTGACCGGTGCTGGAAACTCTGGCCTCAAAGGACTCGTGGTATTCTCTGCTTGTCGCTGGCGACACGATTCCCTTCTGTTTGAGCATGTCACAAAACAGCCCTAGTAACCACCAGCAGAACAGGTTATGAGTGGCTCCTCCTCTCTAGCCCTCAGCATCTTGAGGGCTGGAATATATAGTCTAACACCAAGCAGAATGCAGCATAACACAACTTGTGTGTCTGGGCATCCAATCCCTGCCTCAAAATACTAGGCTCTTCTTTGTTTCCAGCTGAGCCCATCCATGACCACTATATCTCCCAATCTTGATAGGAGCAGCAGTGAGGCAATAGTTTCATTATAAACCCAAATGGACCCTTTTTGCTTCTACCCCACTTCAGACAGTGTTTCCCCACCAAAGCAAGGAGAACTTGCTAAGAGCTGGAGCAAAGACTTAAGACAAGGCAATTTAAAAAAGTACAAAAACAAGTGAAAACTTTATTAACACAGCTAGACTTTGCAGCTGAGAACAGTTTTTTAAATAGTACATCTGTAGAGAAGAAAATACATACAAGCATAGCCTAATGTTTTGCCTTTGTGATTCATTTTTAAAATTCCAAGTTCCTTACTTCTTTCTTTCCCCTTTATGAATTCAATGAAGGAAAGCCAACTTTGGTCTGACCAAAGCCGCTGTTGGCAGAGAGAGGCTGGACTCCAATCCCAGTCCCAGACTGGGGCTGGGATTGGAGTCCAGCCTCTCTGCCAACAGCAGGAGGTGGACAAGTCACATCTCACTTCCATCACCCCATAGTCCCACAGGGGACAGGCCAGTGAACTAGTTCTGCTTGTTTATCACAGGGACCTAGAGCTACCTAAGGCTGCCCTTGGGCTGCATGGAAGGGGAATGGGAGTAAGACGTTCCAGGCCACCTCAGCTGAGGGTCCTGGACCACAAGCAGGGCAGAGGCTGCCTCAGTCCTTGTTGTCTCCCAGAGGTGGGCTTCTTGTGAGGAGCTTCCTTGGGCTGGATGGTGTCAGCGTGGACACTGCGGGGGACTCCAGCTTCACTCTATCTAGGAGGGTCTTCTTGAGGGCAGCTGGGGAGATCTTCTCTTGGTCAGCCATGGATTGTAGCTCTCTGTAGACAAACAAAGTCCCAGAGGGAGTGAAGAAGGCAGGCTGCAAAGCTTGGAGCAAGAGCTTCCCACAGCTTTGCACCCAGACAACTGCCAACCCTCATCCGTCTGACACCCATCAGACTCCCAAACCATATACCTCCCCAAACTTCTCCAAAGTACTGTTTAAAGACAGGCTTTACTATTCTTATCTGATCTAAACCAGGTAGAATTCTAAGGTATCTGTAATTACAGAGGAGAAATGAGTTTAAAAAGCACTGGCTTTGGGGTCAGATTTGGAAGGGGAAGCTCCCCATTTCGGGGTGCTCTGGTGGCTTAGTAGTAAGGAGCGGTCCTGACAACCCGAAGACACATGGTTCAAACACACAAGTTGCTCCACAGGAGAAGGCTGGGCAATCTCCTCGCATGGGATTAACTGCCTCTGAAAACCCACTGGAGGGCCAGCTGTGGGTCTGCTCCAACTCCATGTTGCTCTACATAACAAACGTCTCATTACAGTTGTTTGACCTTGGGCCACATACTGTCAGACTTATGTGAGTAATTAAAGAGATAAAATGTCCATAAATCCTCATTAAGCAAAGTCTAGTAGATGGTAGTTTTAAACTCCGCACAGACCCAATACCCTAAAGGGCCCAATATGGCAGGTTCTCTAAAATATCACCTAGCCTGGAGCGGGGATCAGTGAGGTGCAGAGGGCCCGAGGCAGGAAAGAAAAGCAAGGTAGACTCACCGTGTTCGAATGCAGGAGGCCTCAACTGCCTTGATGAGCAAAGACCGGAAGCCCCCACTCTCCAGAAAGTGCAGGGCGTGGATGGTGGCACCTCCGGGGGAGCAGACGTTGTCTTTGAGCTGACCGGGGTGCTCTTCAGAGTCCAGCAGCATTTTGGCAGCTCCCTATGGCAGGAAAGGAGCATTCAAGAAGGCCGTTGACACACCCTGGGATGACCTCCCCCAAGTTCAATGTTCCTCCCAAACCCCAATACCAGCTGCCTGAGCCTGGCCTCAGTGCAGTGACCCACAGAGACTGGTCCCCACTGTGCTCTGGATAAGGTCCTCCCCAGACCTTCTTGCCTGACTGGGGATGGAATCCAGCCTCTCTCTCTGCCAATAGCAAGGGGTAGGCAGGTCACGTCTACCTTCTATCACACCCTTCTGTTCTACCCACCTCACTGCAGAGGAGATACTGACCAGCAAGGCTTGTGCCCCGAGTCTGACCGCCAGGCGCCGCGGGAGGCCCATTTTCACCCCTCCGTCAGCCAGTGCATCCAGGGCCATGAACGCCTGTGGAGACACTCACTAAGTCCCAGCAGGAGGCCCAAGACTGAAGGGTACTCCTCTGAGCAGACCTAGACTCCACCAGCCAGTTACACCAAGAGGAGCATGGTCCTTGTCAGACCAAGCCCATCTGGTGGCCTGTCTACTCCCAAAGGCTCCCCAGAAGGTTCACAAGCATCAGGGCCTCACATAGGCAGGACCACTGCCACTGAGCCCGGTGACAGCATCTATCAGGTCCTCTTCCACCTCTGTGCAGTAGCCCACGCTGCTCATGAGCTGCTCCAGGAGCTGTCCATCTTCCACCAGGGCATGGGTGCCCGTGGAGTACACCGTGGCACCCTCTCGCACCAGCACCGGCGTGTTGGTCATACAGCGGATCACCTTGGGGGCCGGCTGAAACGCCATCAGCTTCTGCAGCATAGAAGACCAAGACGGTTACCAGAGAGCACAACAGCTCCTCCCTGTTCATTCAGGCCGCCCCTCCTCTCACACAGGACCAAGATGGGCACCTTCTCCACAGAGCTGATGGTGACACCCGCCGCGCAGGAGACCACAATGTGCCGGGGCTTGACCTCGGCCCCAATCTCATCCAGGATGAAGGGGATGATGTGCGGCTTCACGGCCAAGAAGAGAACGTCGCTGTTGCGCACAGTCTCCTTGTTGTTTCGGGTCAGGTTCACACCCATCTTCTGCAGAAGAACGCCGAGGCTCACTGGACTGGTCAGCCTGAGCACTCAGTGCACACAAGGCGCAGTTGAAGCCCAAGCCCGCTCAGGGAAATGCAGCCCGGAGCCTCCTGGTTCCACCCCTACCTCTGCTGGCAAAGTTTTCAAAAAAAGTTTTCCATTATGACCACTGGGCAAATGAGCAAGAGATGCTCCGGAGAAGGCCCCACCTTCTGGAATGTTCGTGGGGTGATCAGCTAGGCAAACCTCAGGCCATCCTTCTGGGCCCTCATAGTCTTCCCCCGTCCCTCCAGCCTCACGTACCCTGAGTGCAGACACGGTGGGCAGATCCATGTCCGGGGAGCTGGCTATTATCTTGTGAGCCGACAAGATACCTGTATAAGACAGAACTTGTCAACTAGCTTTCCATTGGGTATATACAACCCCGCAACCTCTCTCAGCAGTTCATCAATCTTCCTCACCTCTCAGATCCTTTCCACAGACAGGACTCTTACTGCCTTAACACGAGTCTCAACTACCTGACCCGCGGTAAACTCCTCGTTCGTGTTGGGGCCCCGCCGCCTCTCCGTCCGTGCCCCGCACGCTTACCTGCAGCCGTGAAACCCCTCGCCAGCGCACAGGCCAGCTGGCCAGCACCGATGAACCCCACGCTCATGGTCTCGGCACTGCGCTTCCAGGCAGCAGAAGGAAGGCGATCTGTCACTCCAGCAGAAAGCAAAGATGCCTGCGAGAGCGAGCAGATATATAGAGGCCTCCCGGCGAGGCGGCGGATCCCGCGAGTTCCCGAAAGCTTCCTGGTTGGCCAGGAGCTGGCCGCATCACTTCTGGGTGCGGGGTCACGTGACACACTCCCGCCAGTCCGTGAGCTCATCGTCGTTGTCCGCGAGCCCCGCAGGGACGACCAATTCGTGGCCGAGCGGAAGAAGTGGACCAATCACGACCCAGACTGAGGGCGTGTGCCCGCCTCCGGGCGGGCGGCTAGGGGAAGCTCAACTAAGGACCGTTGACCGGAGGGACTTGGCTCAGGATGCTGCTTCGTATTCACAGGCCCAATCAGGTCCCGCCAACTGCTCTGCTTTCCCAAGCGGACGTTCTCCGCACTGTTCTATCCGAGGGCAAGACTTGAGATCAGAGGAGCCATCATGAAAAACTGTGGCCTCCTATCCCTTGGAGCGCCCCGGGATGAGCGGGAATGGAGCTGGCTGTGGACACAATTGTTGATTCACTTGGACGTGCGTGATTCCTGCCAGTTTGTCTCCTTATCTGGATTGCAAGTTGGATCAGTTCATCCAGTTTAGGCAATCATCAGTTCTCTAGGGCATGGCTGAAATATAAGCACGTCGATAATACCACCACCTTCCCACTGCCACTTGCCACTTGCTTTTGAAAGCTCCATAAACGGGAGTCTTCATTTTGTGTGTAGGAGATAAAGAAGTTGCGCTGCCAACCTAAAGATTATAGTTGTTGTTAGATAGAAAAAGAGAGTTGAGGGCAATAGAAAATTAGCTGGTCCCAAATAATCGAACAGGCCTTTATTGCGTAGTCTGAGAAGGAGGCCAAGTGACCCCGCGGAGAAGGTCAAAATGGCAGTCAAGAACGGTTCCTTTTTATTGGGGTTTTAGGGAGCTTTCAGGAAGCAGGGTTGTGTCATCTGCATAACGCAGGTTGTTGATAGATCTTCCACCAATCCTGACCCCATGTTTCTCCTCATAGAGCCCAGCCTCCTGGATAATCTGCTCTGCATACAGGTTGAAAAGGTATGGAGACAGGACAAATCCCTGGCTACACCCTTCCCAATTTTGAACCATGCAGTGTTTCCTTGCTCTGTTCTGACGATTGCCTCTTGGTCTAAGTATAGGTTTCTCATTAGCACGATCAAATGTTCTGGGATTCCCATTCTTCTCAGAGTCAGCCACAGTTTGTTATGATCCACGCAGTCAAACGCCTTTGCGTAGTCAATGAAACACAGATATACATTCTTCTGGTATTCCCTGCTTTCAGCTAAGATCCATGTAACATCAGCTACAATATCCCTAGTACCACGACTTCCTAAAACCCTGGACTTCTGACAGTTCTCCGCTGATGTGCTGTTCCAATCATTTTTGGATAATCTTCAGTAGAATCTTGCTTGCATGTGAAATCAATGATAGCGTTCTATAGTTTCCACACTCTGTTGGGTCACCCTTCTTTGGGATGGGAACAAATATAGATCTCTTCCAGTCAGTTGGCCAAGTGGTTGTTCTCCAGATTTCTTTTTTGTTGTTGTTCTTTTTTTTCCTATAATTATATTTTATTAATTTTCATAAACATTTACAGAGATTTTGGGTTTCCATTCATTCACCGCTGCACCATTCTCTCTACCCTCCTCCCAGTTTGTTCTTGTCCAAATGCCACAGTGCTTGTCAAAGCCAGTTCTGATTAATCTTCTTTGTCAGTGTGTCCTTTGCCATTCCCTATCACTCCTCCCTGAGAGAGACTTCACCCTGATTCATAAGGAAAAGGGGATGGTGTATTCTCTTAGCTACTTCCTGCTGAAAAGGGACGCTGTGGGTTTCAGGGTGAAGATCTTCTCTCACTACTCTAAAGGGCCCCTTTGGCAGTAGGAAACACATAGACTATTATGGAGATTGATTTTGGAATTTAGATGCACTCTTATTGATTGTGCTTGGCCATACATGTTCATATCCTTGAAGATGTATCATGGGGGTGTTGCAACCTAGAAGACACAAATTTGACTAACAAGTTATAAGTACATGAGTCAAAAATTATGGAAAAGTAAAAGAAAAGATTCATTGTTCCACAAACCCCCCCCCAGGTCCCCTCCACCATGCAGCCCTCGCTCTAGACTCCTGTGATGACAGAAACACCCAGTTATATATCTCTTTTAAACAGTTCCCTCCCTCCTCCGCCTCAGTGCAGCACACATCATTGAACCCATCTTACTCAGTCTCCAGATTTCTTGGCACAACTTGGTGAGCATATCCAGGGAAGCATCTGTTAGCTGAAATATATCAATTGGCGTACCATCTATTCCTGGGGCCTTATTTTTTGCTATTTCTTTCAAAGCAGCTTGAACTTCCTTCATCACCATAGGCTCTTGCTCATATGTTGTTTCATGAAATCCTTCTGTGTCTGCCAATTTCTTTTGATATAGTGACTCGGTATATTCTTTCCATCTTCTTTTAATACTTCCTGGATCATTTAATATTCTGCCTCAAGCATCCTTGATTATAGCAACTCAAGGTTTGAATTTGTTCTTCAGTTCCTTGAGCTTAAGAAATGCTGAGCGAGCTCGGCCTTTTGATTTTCTAACTCAGCTCCTTGCACATTTCATTGTAATATTTTACTTTGTTAGAGGGTCATCAAGGACTTCAGCCTTCAATATGCATTGAGGCTCAATGTCAAGAAGACAAAGATTCTCACCACTGGACCAATTGGCATCATCAGGATGAATGGTGAAGAGATCAAGATTGTTCACAGCTTTAGTTTGCTTGGCTCCACAGTCAACACTCTTGGCACCAGTAGCCAGGAAATTAAAAGACGTCTGCTGTTAGGGACGTCTCCAAAGTACTGAAGCGCAATGGTGTCTCTCTGGAGACTAAGGTGCATCTGATACAGACCATGGGCTTTGCAATCACTTGTTATGCATCAGAGAGTTGGACAATGACTAGGGAGGATAGGAGAATTGATGCCTTTGAGCTGTGGTGCTGGAGAAGAATACTGAGGGTATCACGGACTGCTAGGAAAACAAACAGATTCATCCTGGAGAGGGCTAAACTAGGTGGCTCCTTAGAGGCAAGGATTCTGGGGCTTTGTCTGACATACTTTGGACGTGTTATAAGGAGGGACTGGTCCTTGGAGAGGGACGTCATGCTTGGGAGGGTGGAGGGACAGCGCAGGAGGGGAAGGCCCTCTATGAGACTGGGGTAATCGGGGTGGGTGTATCAGAGACAGTGCAACTGGCACAGGACAGAGCAGAGTTTAGGACTGGTGTACATAGGGTCACTATGAGTCGCAAGCTACTCACTAGCACATAACAACAACAACAGGGATGTCTAGGGAAGATGGTATTTTGTTCAGAATTTGGGGCGGGGTCCTGTTAATTAACTTGTGTGTGGGCCTAGGGCCTTATCAGGATCCATTGTCTGATCAGTTTTCTTCAAGGACTGATCATGCCTGGGGACAACTGCAACATTCTTCCTCCATTTGTTAGGTGTGGCCTTTGCTATGAGTGCTTATGAGTAGACTTTGACTTATAGTGACCTTATGCACAATAGCTCTGAAGTCTGTCCTGTCCAAAGACAATCTCACCATCTAGTTGCTGTGTCAGTCCAACTCATCCAGGATCTTCTTCTCTTACGCTGACACTCCATCCTACCAAACATGATGTCCTTCTCCAAAGACTGGTCCTCCCTGGCAACATGCCTGAAGTATGTAAGATGCAGTCTCAAAATCCTTGCCTCCAAGAAACAGCTTGGTTTCACCCTCTCCAGGATGGACCTGTTAGTAGTTTTGGCAGTCCATAGTATGTTCAATACTCCAACATCACAACTCAAAGGCATCAATTCTTCTATCATCCTTAGTCATTGTCCAGTTCTCTGATGCATAACAAGTAATTGCAAAGATCATGGTCTGGGCCAGGTGCACCTTAGTCTCTAGACTGACATCCTTGCTCTTCAACACCCTGGAGAGGTCCCTAACAGTAGATTCCCCTAATGCAATTAATCTTTTGATTTCCTGACTGCTGGTGCTAAGAGTATTGATTGTGGAACAACCGAACAAGCTGAAATTTTTAACAATCTGTTTATCTTCTCCATCTATCATGATTCTGCCAGTGGGCCCAGTGGTGAGAATCAAATCCACCAGCTGCTCCAAGGGATGGACCATCAACGTCTATGGGATTTACTGCCTCTGACAACCCATTGCTTTTCAGCTATGGGTCATCAGCTATGAGTTGGTTCCAATTTGATGGCACACAGTAGCCACAGCAACAGAAAGTACAGGGGAAGGAGATAGTGATGACAAGAGATCTCAGGAGACTGCTAGCCTCCCACTACCTGTACCCCATTGTCCTCAGTCTTCCTCATAAAAATCCCTTGTGGGCAGGAAACAATTTTCTGGGATTTTAATTGAGGTGAAGTGCCAGGTATCAATTACTTGCAGTGGTCCCCAGAACCTTTCCTTAATGTTTACTATTAAGTAAAATATTTCCATGATGTTTTTTGCTTATTGAGGAAAATGAAAAAAGAAGTAAATAAGAAAATGAAAACCACCCATAATCTTACCTCTGAAGGATGGTCTCTATATAAACATATTTGTTGTATGTGTTTCTAGTTTTACTTTCTGTGCATCTATACCTGTTTGGGGCTCCAACCCAGAAGGGAAAGACCCTTGGTATAAATGTTCATGGAGAGACCAAGAAACCGACCCAGAGTCAAACTAAAAGACAACTATTTATTATTCCAGAGGGAATTTATAGACTTTAGAAGTATTACTGCATTTGGATGGGAATGAGTTCCATGCCTCACTCAGAAAAAGGAGAGATGCTTTCCATAAGTGAAGAGGACTTAAAGCATTTGCTGTAGAAGATCAAAGACTACAGCCTTAATTAGAGAGTTGCAAATAAAAATCACTATGAGATACCATCTCACCTCAGTAGCAGTGGCAAAGTTTGGCAAAGTTGGAGAGAGAGGATGTGGAGAGGTGGGAACTCTCATACACTGCTGGTGGGATTATAAAATGGTACAACCATTCTGAAAGACAGTTTGGTATTTCCTCAAAAAGTTGGACACAGAAACTCCATATGACCCAGTATTTCACTGATAGGAATATGTTGTTATTTGTTGTTATGTGCTGCCGTGTAGCCTGCAACTCATAACAACACTATGTACAACAGAAACTTTCCCTGTCCTGAGCCAGTTTCACTGACCCCATCACACCTACCCCAATTGCTCCAGCTACTGTAACAATCCATTTCATCCAGGGTCTTCCTCTCCTGCACGGTCCCTCCACCCTTCCAAGCATGTCCTTCTCCAAGAACCAGTCCCTCTTGGTCACATACTCAAAGTATGTGAGAGGGAGCTTCAAAATCCTACCCTCCAAGTAGAAACTTGGTTTCACCCTCTCTAAGACAGACCAGTTTGTTTTCTTGGCGGTCCATGGTATGTTCAAGACTCTTCTCCAGCACAACTCAAAGACATCAGTTCTTCTATTATCCTTAGTGATTGTCCAGCTTTCTGATGCATAGCAAGTAATTGTGAATTACTAAGAATATACCCCAAGGAAATTAGAACTGAGACACAAATGGAGATTTGTACACCAATGTTCATAGCAGTATTATTTACCTTTGAAAGAAAATGGAAACAGCCCAAGTGACCAACCATAACTGAATGGATTGAGAAATTATGGTACATTCACACAATGGAATTCTATGCAGCACTCAGGAGCAATAATTTTAAAAAATGCTATGTGACTGGGGAGAG
The DNA here is from genome assembly GCF_000299155.1 of Elephantulus edwardii. Taxonomy (NCBI): domain Eukaryota; kingdom Metazoa; phylum Chordata; class Mammalia; order Macroscelidea; family Macroscelididae; genus Elephantulus; species Elephantulus edwardii. The sequence continues at coordinate 5,123,878 of NW_006399964.1, read as the reverse complement.
ACTGGAGAGCATTATGCTGAGTGAACTAATTCAGTCTCATAAGGACAAATACTGCATAAGACCATTTTGGTAAAAATAGAAGGGTGCCTAGCAAAACATGTATGTGGACCCAAGAGGGGAAGAGGTGGAAGCAAATGTATGAAAATGGGTAAGGGCAAAACCACAGGGTTGTAAAGGAGATGGAAAGGATCCAGCAAAGACCTGAGAAAATAGTAAAGATTAACAAGATCCAATGGTGGTTATTTTTTAATAAAATTAATTGAACAAATTGCATGGGAAACAATTATGAGATATCATCTCACCCCAATAACAATTGCAAAGTTCAACAGAGCAGCAAGCAACAAATGCTGGTGAGGTTGTGGAAAAACTGGAACCCTTATGCACTGTTGGTAGTATTGTAAAATGGAGCAACCACTGTGGAAGGCAGTATGGCGCTTTCTCAAAAAGTTGGAACTAGAAATACCATTTGTCACAGCAATTTCACTACTGGGAACATACCCTAAAGAAACCAGAACTGATATATGCACACCTATGTTTATTGCCGCATTGTTCACAATATTAAAAAGATGGAAGCAACCCAAGTACCCATAAACAAATGAACGGATATGAAAAACTGAAATATTCACACAATGGAATACTATGTTGCATTGAAAAACAAAGAGCTCACGAAATTTACAAAATGAGTGACCCTACTGAGTGAAATATCTCAGTCATAAAAGTGCATAGTTCCACTGTTATAAAATGGGACTGACATGGGGGTTGGAGGGAAATGAAGAAAAGAGTGGATAAATAGTGAACACTGTGTTAAAATAGATGAGAGAAAGAATTGATTAAAAGAAATATGTGATTAGGTATTAGTTGCATGACAACAGTCCAGAATAAGAGGTGCATAACAAAGTGGAATGGGGGAAGAATCTTGTTAAAGAGAAAACCGAACTGGGGGTGGGTGAAGGGAGGAAAATATACAACAATGAATGAATGGAAACCTGAGTTTTCTGTTAATATTTTTTTACACAACAAAAAATTTCTATTTTAATCACTTTAAGTGTATAGCTCAAAGGTATTAATTATATTTACTGTATTGTGCAGTCATCACTATTATTTATTTCTCACACTTTTTTAAAGAACACATAGATAAGCCAGAAATATTTCCAAGTTCTTTTTTTTTATTAAACTTTTTATTTTAATTTTTCATTTTGTGTGGGTGTACCATCAAATCAGATCTGACTGGTACAGGAGGTGATTGTCCCTCCTTCTCCAGCAGAGCATCTGGTGGATTTGAACAGCACACCTCTGGGATTACAGTGCACCTTCTTGCCACTAGGCCACCAGAGCTCCCTAATATTGGTGCATTTAACTTTGTAAAATTTAGGCCATTAAAGACATTCTAAACTAAAGCTAATTAAACAGAAAATTACAACACACAGTGAATATTTACAACATATAAGGAAAGTTAGTATGCATAATAAAGCAATTTTAAAGATCGTTAAAAAGCTGAACATATTTAAGACTCAAAAGACTTGAAAGGGAAATTTCCAAAACAAAACCCAGTAAAACATTATTACATGTAACTATCAACAACTTATTAAAATTGTTTTCATTGTATTGTTCCTTTTTTGCGTTAAAAGGTTTTCTCCTTTCATATACTTTGCATTGCACACATTCCTTTGTTCACACTGTGTTTCATACAATCATTCCCATACATTGTGTCTTATAAAATCAATCACCAAAAGGGAGTTCTGGTGGCCTAGTGATAAGAAGCTGCACTACAATAGCAGAGGTGCACGGTTCGAATCTACCAGATGCTCTGCTTCAGAAGGAGGGGCAATTTCCTCCTGTAACAGTCAGATCCAATTTGATGGTACACACACACACACACAAATAAAAAGATGAAAACAAAATTAATCACTTAGGTCCACTATTACTCCATCTTTTTCAGATCCCACTGGATTTTTCCTGATTCCTTCAGCCCCCTCCCTCCACCCACCAAACTCTGCAATCTCATGACATCCCCCACACCCTCCTCCTCCTAACCTCAGGCTCCCTTCTGTCTCCCCTTCCCTTTTTGGACATTTATACACATCTTACTAGTTATCCTTCTATTTTCACATTAATGGTCTCGGGCAGTATTTGTCTTTATGAGACTAAATTAGTTCACTCAGCATCATGCTGTCTAGCCTTTCCCATGTTCTATAGCATTCTCCAAAATCGTTGCTCCTGAGTGCTGCATAATATTCCATCATGTGAACATACCACAATTTCTCAGTCTGTTCATTTGTTGATGGACATTTAAGCTGTTTCCATGTTCTTCCTATTGGTTTTTGCTATTGTGAATAATGCTTCTGTGAACACTGGTGTACAAATCTCCATTTGTGTCTTCTGTTTTTCTTGAAGTGTATTTCAAAATGAGTCATGTGTAATTCTTCTGTTCAGCTTTTTCAAGAAACACAAAATGGCCTTCCAGAGTGGTTGTACCATATTACAAACCCACCAACAAGTATGATAGTTCCAATCTTTCCACATCTTCTCCAACGTTCATCATTTGCTGTCATGCTATACTTTGCCACTGCTGCTGGGGTGAGATGGTATCTTATTGTGGTTTTGATATGTAAATCTCTTATTGCCAGTGTTTTGAGCATATCTTTTTTTTTAAATTAATTTAAAGGAAAGTTTACAGAAACTTTGGATTTTCATTCATTCATTGTTGCATTTTTCCCCCTGCCCAACCTCCCCCACCCACAGTGCACTCATCTCTCTGAAAAGTAAAAGAAAAATTCCTTCATTGTTATACAATCCCTCTCCCCAAATCCAATCCACTATTCAGCCTTTGTTCTAGACTCCTGTCATGATAATAATAATCATATATCCCTTTTAAACAGTCTCTTTGACATTTGTTTCAATGTAGTATACATAATTTATCCCACCTTTCTCACTCTCCCCTTCACCCCGATGTCAGTCCTGCTTTACAACAGTGGAACTATGCAGTATTTGTCCTTTTGTGACTGAGATATTTCACTCAGCATAATGTCCTCCAGAGTCACCCATTTTGAATAATATTTCATGAGTTCCTTGTTTTTCAATGCAACATAGTATTCCATTGTGTGAATATACCACAGCTTCTCTATCCACTCATTTATTGATGAGTACTTGGGTTGTTTCCAACTCTTTGCTATAGTGAACAAAGCTGCAATAAACATGGGCGTGCATATATCCGCTTAGATGTCAGTTATGGTCTCTTTGGGGTATATTCCCAGTGGTAGAATTGCTGGGTCAAATGGTATCTCTATTTGCAACTTTTTGAGAAAGCGCTATACCGCCTTCCACAGTGGTTACACCATTTCACACTCCCACCAACAGTGAATAAGGGTTCCAATTTCTCCACAACCTCGCCAGCATTTGTTGTTTGCTGTTCTGTTAAATTTTGACATTCTTACTGGGGTGAGATACTATCTCATAGTTGTTATGATTGTGAATTTTTGTTAAAATATCAATAAAAAATAACAACAACAAAACCACCAAAAAAAGGAAGGAGATATGGAGAAGGAAGGGCCTGTTTGCTTTGGGTCTTAGTGTTTGTTGTGGTTAAGGGAAGGTTAACAGATCACATTAGTTCTTCACTCATGCATGTTAAATCCTGACATTGATTACAGCCCTACATGGAGTAGCATGATTGTTTCTCCCGTTTTCCATTTCCATGCATCCTTCTGCCCTGTGGAGCGTTGCCTCTGAGGAAATATCTCCCCTGGATCCTGTATGCTTGGCTGTTCTGAGAGGGTGCTCCTCCCTCCTGCTGTGGATCACCCTCTGTACCTTTGTGTTGTTTGGCTGAAAGTTGAGTCATGGACATGAGTTCATTTCCAGGAGTAAAGGGTGCATGTACCCCAAGAGCATGGTCTTAGGGGTTCCAGTCTTTACAGACCCATAAGCCTGGGTTTGTTTTATGACTTTGGATTGTGTTCCACATTTCTCTCACACTCCGTCACGAACTTTCTGTTGTGGATTCTTTGCATGCGTGCACGTGTGTGTGTGTTTTTTTTTGGGGGGGGATTTGTATTTAGAATTAGCCAGCTGGACTCAGTTTAGATGATCCCAATCTTGTTGGCAACATCCAAAGCATCATAGTCAGCAGCAAGTCGAACATAGGCCTTCTTCTCTCCATTAGGCCTAATCAAGATGTTGACCTTAGCCACATCAATGTCAGAGCTTCTTTACAGCTTGTTTGATTTGGTGCTGGTTGGCCTTGACATCATAATGAACACAAGTGTGCTGTTATCTTCTATCTTCTTCATGACTGACTCAGTGGTCAGGGGAAATTTGCTGATGGTCAAGTTTGTTTCCCCTTGGGCACTCTTCGGGAGGGGGGGAGGTATTTGGGCTGCCTTCGGAGTCTCAGCATCTTAGGCTGCCGGAAGGTAGGCGACATGTGGATCTTCTTTTTCTTGTGGCTTTGGATGCCCTTCAGGACTGCCTTCTTGGACTTTAATGCCTTTGCCTTGGCTTCAGTTTTGGGAGGGGCAGGGGTTTCCTTCTTCGCTTTCGATGCCATCTTCATAGAAAGGGTCTCTTGTTGCAAATTCAAGTCCTCGGCAGTGGGGACCAGCACCATCTAGTTCTTCTGGTCTCAAGACTGTGGAGACTGACATTCCCAGGGCCCCTGGTTCCTTGGGTAGTAAACTCCCTAGTGTGGAGTCAGTTCTGACTCCTAGGGATCCTCCGCTGGGTTTCGCCCGCACGCCTCCCTTTCTCAAGGTGTTCCTCCAGCGCCCCCTACCGCAAAACCTTGATATCGCACTTACTTTAGTGGAAAAATGCTTAAGAAAATCCCGTTGTAATACACGAATGGAAATACAAAATCTCTGTAAATGTTCATTAAAATTAATAAAATAAAATTTAAAAAAGTAAAATCCTGTTGTTTATCACAGTATAGATTCAAGTTGGAAGCAGGAGTGGCATTCACTTCCTAACCACATGCCTCTGGAAACTCTATGAACTTTGATAAATGTCAAAAGTTGCAGAAAGACTTCAGGCCTTTTGTTAATAGGGTCGCTATGAGTCGTGCTCTATGCGACCACAATCAAGAGCAGCATAGATTCAAGGGAAAATTTAGAGCTGAGAAATAATAGATTGATAGCTGGCACAGTCCGCCTTTCTGGCTCTTCAACTTTACACGTATTTTTCTACACATGTGTGAATGGCATTAGTGGTGATTTGGAGATAAAATTATCGCTTTCCATGTGGAGCCCAGGATCAATTCCCAGCCAGCACACCTCATACACAACCAACAGTCATCACCCATCTGTCATCAGAAGGAAGCTTGAATGTGGCTGTCATGCTGTGCAGGTTCCAGGAGAGCCCCTAGACTAAGAGCGATGAGGAAGAAAGACCTGGCAATCTATGTTTGAAAGTTGGCCAAGGACAATGCCACAGATCACAATGGTATACTACCAACCTTTCATTCACATGTTTAGTCCCTGTCTATGTACTGTTCCAGCTGTTTTTGAATGATCTTCAGCAGTGTTTTGCTAGCATATGATATCAATGATGTTGTTGTTGTTGTTATGTGTCATCGAGTTGCCTGAGACTCATAGCGACCCTATGTACAACAGCCCTAAACCATGCTCTATCCTGTGCCAAGCTCACTATCTCTGACACACCTACCCCCATACCCCCAGTCACTGAATGAATCCACCTCATCATAGAGGGTTTTCCCTCCACCCTCCCAAGCATGATGTCCCTCTCCAAGGACCGGCCCCTCGCAACATGCCCAAAGTATGTCAGACGAAGCCCCAGAATCCTTGCTTCCAAGGGGCGGTTTCACCCTCTCCAGGACAAACCTGTTTGTTCTCTTAGCAGTCCATGATATATCCAAACTCTTCTCCAGCACTACAGCTTAAAGACATCAATTGTCCTTCTATCATCCCCAGTCATTGTCCAGCTCTCTAACGCAAAGCAAGGGATTGCAAAGACCTTGGCATGTGTGAGGTGCACCTTAGTCTCCAGATTGACATTGTTGCTCTTCAGTACTTTAAAGAGGTCTCTAACCACAGACTTCCCCATTGTAATGTGTCTTTTAATTTCCTGGCCACTGGTGCCAAGAGTGTTGACTGTGGAGCCAAGCAAACTAAAGTTGTGAATCATCTCAATCAATGATGTTGCCAATCGGCTCAGTGGTGAGAACCTTGGTTTTCTTGACATTGAGTCTCAGTCCATATTGAATGATATTGTTTGATAATTTCCACATTCAGTTGGATCACCCTTCTTAGGAATAGGAACAAATATGGACCTCTTCCAATCCATTGGCCAGACAGCCATCCTCCAAATTACCTGGTATAGGCTGGTAAGCACATCTAAGGCTGTGCCTCATCGATTCCTGGACCTTATTTTTTGCCAGTGTCTTCAATGCAACTTCTACTTCCTCCTTCATTACCATTGACTCCTGCGCAGGAGAGGAAGACCCTCGATGAGATGGATTGATTCTGTGAGTGGAGTGGTGGGAATGAGTGTGTTTGAGATGGCGAGGTTGGCACAAGACAGAATGGCATTTAGGGCTCTTGTACATAGGGTCGCTATGAGTCGCAAGCGACTCAATGGCACATAACAACAACAACAAAAACAACAACAACAACTTGTTCATATGGTACTTCCTAAAATTTTTTACTGTCAATCAATTCTTTCTGGTACAGTGACTCTGTGTATTCCCTTCATCTTCTTTTGATGCTTTCTGGGTCATTCAATACATGGCCCATAGCATCTTTCAACATTGTGGCACAAGGTCTAAATCTATTTTTTTAGTTCTTTCAGCTTTAGAAATGTGGAGAGAGTTCTTCCCTTTCTATTTTCCAATTCCAGCTCTCTGCACATTCCATTATAATACTTTGCTTTGGGCTCCCGAGCTGCCCTTTGAAACTGTCTGTTCCAGTGATACAAGTGCTGATGTCAGATGGATCCTGGCTGAAAGTAAGGACTACCAGAAGAATGTCTATTTGTGCTTTATTTACTATGCAAAGGAGTTTGACTGTGTGGATCATGACAAGTTGTGGATGACATTGAAAAGTATGGGAGTCTCAGAGCACTTGATTGTGCTCAGGAGGAATCTATCCCTGGATCAGGAGGCTGCTGTGTGAAGAGATCAAGGGAGCACTGCATGGTTTGGAATTGGGAAGGGAGTGTGTTGGGGATGTAGTCTATCTCTATCTGAGAAACTGGACTCTATGGAGAGAGATGTGGCATCAGGATTGGAGGGAGACTCATCAATAACCTGTGTTATACAGATGACACAACTTGACTTGCTGGAAGTGGGAAGGCTTTGAAGCACTTGTTGCAGAGGACCAAGGAATGGATTGTATCTCAATGTCAAGAAAACAAAGATTCTTACCACTGGACCAATAGGCAGTATCATGATGAATGGAGAGGAGACTGAAACTGTCAACAGCTTCATCTTGCTTATAAATCCACAATTTACACCCTTGATACCAGCAGTCAGGAAATAAGGAGAAGCATTGCAATGAGAAAATCTGCAGTTAAGAATTATTGAGAAGTAGTAATGTCAGTTTGAGGACTAAGGTGCATGTGATTCAGACCAGGGTCTTTGCGATTACGAGCTATGCATTCAAAACCTGGACAATGAATAAGGATGACATAAAAAGAATTGAAGCCTTTGAGCTGTGGTGTTGGAGAAGAGCACTGAACATCCCATGGACGGCCAAGAAAATGAATATATATATGTCTTTGAGAGGGTGCGGCTGGAGTGCTCTTTGGAGGCAAGAATGATGAAGCTTTGCCTCCCATACTTTGGACATGTTGCTAGGAGGTGCTATTCCTTGGAGAGGAACATGATGTTGGGAAGGGTGGAGGGTCGGCAAAGGAGAGGAAGACCCTTACCCAGGTGAACTGACACGGTGATTGCTACAATTGACTCTTGTGTGTCAGGAGGTGTGAGGATGACACAGGACAGGACAGGGTTCAGATCTTTTGTTCACAGGGTCATTATGAGTTGTACTCGACTCAGTGGCACCTAACAATGATGACAACAACAACACTGCATGGTGCAGGCAGGTGGCATTGTAGTCCGCTGTGCATGGAGATTGATGACAATTAACAACAGCACACGTTTGAATGCTGTTTAACAATATGACAACTGTATATGTGTCCGTTAGTCTGGTGATCGCTGATGGCTTAGTGATTAAGGAGCTGTGCTACTAACCCAAAGACATGTAGTTCAAATCCGCCAGCTGCTTCGCAAGAGAAACATAGGCAAACTCTTCCCATATGATCTACTGCCTTTGAAAACCCACTGGAGGGTCAGAAATGAGTCTGTTCTGAATCAGTGGCATTCATACAAAAAAGAATTGGGTAATAAAGAATTTCATGAAGCAATATATGACCAAGAAGCAATGGTGATAAAAGAGGAAGTTCAAGGTGCTCTGAAGGAACTGACAAAAAATAAGGTCCCAGGAATTGAAATAATATCAATGGCTATATTTCAACAAACAGAGGTATCCCTGGACATGCTCACCAGGTTGTGTCCAAGAACTCTGGAAGACAGATACCTGGACAAATGACTAGATACATTCATATGTATTCCCATTACCCTAAATAATAATCCAACAGAGTGTAAAAGTTATTGAACAACAACAAAATTATTGAACAATATCACTAATATCACCTACAAGCAAAACCTTGCTGAACATTATCTACAAATGACTGGATGAGCACATTAAAGCACATTAACAAAGAACTGCCTGAAACACAAGCTAGGTTTCGGAAAGGCTGTGGCACTCAGGGCCATCATTGCCAATGTCAGATAGATCTTGGCTGAAAGTAGAGAGTATCAGAAGAATATCTATTTGTGGTTTTTTTTTAACTTTGCAAAGACACTTGACTGTGTGGATCATGACAAATTGTGGATGACTTTGAGAAAAATGGGAATTGCAGAGCACTTGATTGTGCTTATGTGAAACATATACTTGGACCAGAAGGCAGTTGTCAGAAATCAAGAAAGGAAGAGTTTCAAGGACATCATATCTCTTCAAATTATATGCAGAACACTTCAGGTGGCTAGACTTTATGAAGAAGTGGCCGTCAGGATTGGAGGAAAATTCATCAACAACCTGCATTATACAGATGACACAACCTTGCTTACTGAAACTGAGGAGGACCTAAAGTGTTTGCTGCACAAGGTCAAGGATTGCAGTCTTCAATATGTATTGAAGCTCAACATTAAGAAGACAAAGATTCTCACTAACAGCTAATTGGCAGCATCATGATAGATGGAGAAGAGATGGAGTTGTCAACAGTTTCATCTTGCTCAGATCCAGAATTAACGCTCTTGGGACCAGCAGTCAGAAAATCAAAAGACAAATTGGATTGGGACAGTCTGTTCTCAGGGACCTCCCCAGAGTGCTAAAGAGTAATTATGTCATCTAGAGACTAAGATGTGCCTGATCCAGGTCATGGTCTTCTAAATTGCTTGCTATGCATCTGAGAGCTGGACAATGACTAAGGATGACAGAAGTCAATCGATGCCTTTGAGCTATAGTTCTGGAGAAGAGTATTGAAGACACCATGGACCGCCAAGAGAACAAAAACATCTGTCTTGGAGAGGGTGAAAACAGATTGCTTCTTGGAGGCAAGGATTTTTGAAACACCATCTCACATATGTTGAGCATGTTGCCAAGAGGAGCCAGTGCTTGGGAAAAGGCCATCATGCTTGGAAGGGTGGAGGCTCAGCACAGGAGGGCAAGTTCGTGGATAAGATGGATTGACACTGTGGTAATGAGGTCAGTGTGTCAGAGATGGTGAGACTGGCTCAAGATAGAGCAGGGTTCAGAGCTATTGTTCAAACATTATGCTGAGTGAAATATCCCAGTCACAAAAGGACAAATATTACATGATGCCACTGTTGTAGAATGGGACTGTCCTTGGGGTTGGGGAGAGACTGAGTAAGATGGGTTCAATAATGTATACTGCACTGAAACAGAGGAGGGAGAAAACTGTTTAAAAGAGATATATAACTAGGTATTTCTGTCATCACAGGAGACTAGAGCGAGGGCTACATGGTGGAGGGGACCTGGGGGAGGGTTTGTAAAACAATGAAAGAATCTTTTCTTTTACTTTTCCATAATTTTTGACTCATGTACTTATAACTCGTTAGTTAAATTTGTGTCTTCTAGGTTGCAACACCCCCATGATACATCTTCAAGAATATGAACATGTACGGCTAAGCACAATTAATAACAGTGCATCTAAATTCCAAAATCAATCTCCATAATAGTCTATGTGTTTCCTACTGCCAAAGGGGCCCTTTAGAGTAGTGAGAGAAGATCTTCACCCTGAAACCCATAGCGTCCCTTTTCAGCAGGAAGTAGCTAAGAGAATACGCCATCCCCTTTTCCTTATGACTCAGGGTGAAGTCTCTCTCAGGGAGGAGTGATAGGGAATGGCAAAGGACACACTGACAAAGAAGATTAATCAGAACTGGCTTTGACAAGCACTGTGGCATTTGGACAAGAACAAACTGGGAGGAGGGTAGAGAGAATAGTGCAACAATGAATGAATGGAAACCCAAAATCTCTGTAAATGTTTATGAAAATTAATAAAATATAGAAAAAAAAAGTTAAAAAAAAAGAGCTATTGTTCATGGTTCACTGTGAGTCATAGTTGACTCGATGGCATATAACAACAACCACCCCTTCCTTGCCCCTTGGGCTCTCTGCCTGTGAAAATGCTTCTCTTTTGACCTTGCTTATTAATTCTTTAAAGGGTTGAATGCCTCCCTGGTGTTAATAGTCACAGCGGATTTTCAGAGGCAGTTAATCTGGAGGAGATTGCCCATCCTGGTGGATTCAAAGTGCGTGCCTTTGGGATTTTAGCACGACTTCATATTGCCAGGCCACAGAACTCCCTAACGGTCATGGTAAGGTTTGCCCAGGCCAGGCCCTGTGACCGGATGCAGAGGCTTGACCACCCTGGGCCACCAGAGGACGCCAGAGGCTAATGGCTGATCCCCGGGGCCCTCACCAGCAGGGGACGCTGGGGAACTGGAGCTTTGATCCAGCCTGCTGCTGCCATCTGATGGCAGTGGACAATTTGATGTACCCACACAACACAAATAGTTCCACTGTGTGTTAGAAAGGAGAGTGACAGAGTTAGTTACTTCACAAAGTTCTCCCGCCTGCCCACAGTCCCTAAGCATCCCAAATGTGACACCTGGTTTGCATCTCCATTTAACTATGTGACTTTGGACATGTTTCTTGACCTCCAAGGATTTCTCTGTGAAATGACAAGGACGCTAGCAGCACCCGTACTCACACCTCGGAAGGGCTGAGATGAGTAAGTGAGATGTTCAGTCTGCCATCTAGCAAGAGGAGGGGCCCATGACCAGAAGGTGCTGTGGGCTCTATTGTAAAGTCAAGGAACCCAAGGAGCTGTGGGTGGTACAAACAGTGAAACAATTGCTGAAAGGATGGAGGCTCAACATCCCCTCAGGCATCCTGATCTGCTTCAGGAAGGTCCTAAGCTGGAAGCCCCTGAGGGCAGTTCCGCTCTGCACACTGGGTCCTCGTGAGTTATATTTGACTGGACAGTGGCTCTCAACGAAAGGGGGCTGTGGTCCCAAGGTTGACAGGCAGGACAGGGCTCAGAATCAGGTTCCAATCTGGGTGTTCCCACAACCCCTCTGCCACACAGCACACAGAGATGTGGCTCCCAAACCTAGAACTTGGAACCCAAACTAGAATTGCTCCCCCATCTTTTAATGACAAGAAGACAGGAAACTAGCATTTATTTTGTTCTGTTGTTCTGTTGTTGCCAGACAATGGATCTTGATAATAACTAGAAAGTCAGACAACTTTGAAAAAGAATGAAGGGAAAAGTTTGCCGAATAAGAGTGCTACAGGGATAGAAAAGGTATGGATTTATTGTTGTGAGGCATCATGGAGTCGACTAGGACTCAGTGACCCAGTGAAGAGCAGTCTGAACCCTGTCCTGCCCTGTGCCATCCTCACCACCTCTGACACCCTTGAGCCCACTGCTGCCAACAGTGCCAATCCATCTCATTGTGGGCTTCCTCTCTTTTGTTGACTTTCCATCTTTTCAAGCATCATGTTCCTTTCTAAGGAATAGCCTCTCCTAAAAACATGCCCAAAGTATGTAAATAAAGCTTTGCCAGCCTTGTTTCCAAGGAGCACTCTGGCTGCACCTTCTCCAAGACGTATAAGAAAATCTTGCAGGCGAGGGGTGGAAGATCTGAGCATGTCTGTCTCTCAGAGCAGTTCATATTGTTCTCATGCATTGGGATGTTCATCAGGAGTGAAAGGAGATGTGATGTTTGCATAGTTTCAGTCTGATGGCTGCAGCTCTCCTTCCTCGTCTGCGAGGGCACACTATTTCCAGATGGAATTGGGTGCAAGGGAATCTGGGAAGTCTGACGTCTCTCCTGGAATGCTGACGTGTGTGGTCACTCTGGCCTCTGGTTTGATCCCGCTCCTTTCTCCAAGTCACCATGTTACATCAATTCTCAATTGGGCACCTCTCTGTTATGTATGTGTGTGACTCAACATCTTTCAATCTTGTCTTCTGAGAAACACCTTAGTTCTGTATTGACTTTAGATGTTTTAACAACCCCGTTCAGCTGTTAAGACAACACCCTTTTGACATCAAACCCTTGTTTTTTTGTAACTTTGTTTCCAGAAATGCTTATTATTGTTGTTATTTTTTCATTGAGTGAGAACCAACCCATAGCTGACCCTCTGGTGGCAGTGAATTGGACAGGAGGAGACCGTCCGTCTTTCTCCCGCAGAGCAACGGCTGGATTTGAACCCCATGCCTTTGGGGTTGCAGCACAGCTTCTTACCACTAGGCCACCAGAGCTCCCTTAGCTCTCCCTTAGCTCCCACCAGAGAAATGCTTAGCCAGGTGTGTATCAGTAGGTGTACAGGAGCTCCAGTGCTAGAATGTATGAGTGTCTTTAGGCAGGTTCCTTTGATTTCTTGTTTTCTTTCTTATTTTCCTAGTGGGTGAGGAACTGTACTGCCAACCCAAAGACAGGCAGTTTGGGTCCCCGTGTGCCTCAGGAGAGGGATGGACAGTCTCCTCTCGTGCAATGTGCAGCCTCTGAAAACTCTGGAGGGTCATCTGTGAGCTGGCTCCGACTTGATGGCAGGTTACAACAATTTCTTAGATAATATAAGCTGGTTATGTCTATCTGTGTTTCATTGACTATGCAAAGGCATTTGACTGTGTGGATCATAACGAACTATGGCTGACTCTGAGAAGAATGGGAATCCCAGAACACTTGATCTTTCTAATGCGAAGCAGTCATCAGAACAGAGCAAGGGAACACTGCATGGTTTA
>NW_006399964.1:5109509-5110240 GCF_000299155.1 Elephantulus edwardii | reverse complement strand
GGCGAAGGGACGATGAAAGAACACAAGACAAACAGTCAAGTGATCTTGATGATTTTAATTCTAAGTCATTCTAATTCTCCTTCTTTCTTCCTTCTTCCCTGCTTATTGCATTTAGCATGATACATTTATATCTCATTTTTACAATTAGGGGCTTAACAATAGCCAAAAAGACAACAAAAATAAGAATAAAGTTTACATTCTTTTCTTGCACACAGCTATTCTTTATGGTCATGGTTCCTTGGAGAGCATGAAAGGCTATTCTTTATGGTCACGGTTCTTTGGTAATTGGAGAGCTTGGTAGACAAGGGCTTTTCGCTTAAACATTTTTTTTTAAACCTGTTCTCAAACCTGTTTTCCAACTTGTCTGGGTTACAAAGTTACAAAGTAAAAAAGTTACATTTTCAATTTAAGCTGATACATTTTACATTTTTAGCTGAATTTACAATATTATTTATTTCCATTCAAGAGACAACAGTTTTACACCTTTCATTATTTCAGGGGTGATCACTATCTCAATAAGGGGGTTTAGGTTCATACAAAAGATGTTTTGGGTCATAATATCGCCTAAATTCATCATTCCAATCTTATGTTTCATGATTTATTTTACCACTTACACCTTTCATAACATCTTCCCTCTGGTCACTTTCAAACCTTTTGAAAAACATATCCCAAGACACAAAGCCATCAGGGTGTTTTGCATTAAATTCATTATATTCTCCAGTATATGGAAG
>NW_006399964.1:5104688-5108299 GCF_000299155.1 Elephantulus edwardii | reverse complement strand
AGTTTAGGGCTGTTGTACATAGGGTCACTATGAGTCGCAAGCGACTCGACGGCACATAACAACAACCACAACAACAGTTCACTCTGTGTGTGTAGGGAGAAGGTTCTGGTGGCCTGGTGGTAAGGAATGACACTGTCAACTCAAAGGCATGCAGTTCAAATCCACCTCAGGAGAAAGAAGGGCAATCCTGTGAGGATTTTCTGACTCTGAAAACCCCCTGGAGGATGAGGTTGGTTCTGGCTTGGCTGCAATGAGTCGAGTTGACAGAATGCTACAAAGGTTCCCCGGCGGCTTACCCACGAGGCCGCCAGAGCTCTGAGGGATCTGTACCTCTGGTAAGGAGTTGCACTGCCAATCCCCAAACAGGCAGTTCCAATCCACCAGCTGCTCCACAGGAGAGAAGTGGGCAGTCTCTTCCGCAGGATTTATGCCTCTGAGACCTCACTGGAGCATCAGCTCTGAGCTGGTCCCAGCTTGTCGGCCCTAGGTTACTGTCTAAGAACTTCTTACCCTCAGCTCTCCCAAAGCTCAAGCCTTCCCTTACCCACACACCTTCCCCTGTTTTGACCACCTCTTTCCTCTGCTGGAAATGTCTTCTCCTGGCCTTTGTTTTCAAATGTAACACATCTGCCTTGCACTCAGGACCTTGATAACAGAATCCTCAGGGAGTCAGTGGGAGATACTGGTCCTCCGTCAGTGTAGAAGCCAGCCCTGACCCAAATACAACTCAACAGCATTTGCTAAGTTGAACTGAGCCCTTAGCTCCTAGACAGCCAAGGAGATGGATGAGAGGGAAGATGAAGACCAAGAGAAAGTCATGCCTAGTTACCCCTGGTAGCTTAGTGGTGAGAAATTGCACTGCCAGCTCAAAGGTATGTGGTTTGAATCCACCAGCTGCTCCAGGCAATCTCCTCTTGGGTGATTTACTGCCTTTGAAAATCCACTAGAAGAATCAGCTATGGCTTGATTCTGACTCGACGATACAAAATATCAAGGTGTCAATTTAGATCTTGTCACAAAAATGTAAAACTCAAATCATGCAGATACCAGGATCCATGATGTCATAGTGTCACTATCCCAAAGCTCAGGACAAGCCTTGAGAGAGGTCAGGAGAGAATTCTCAGGGGAAACTGAGCAAAGTGGGCAGCGCGGGAGCCTGGTGCTTCATCAAAGTGTAAATGAGGTGAGTTGTGAGGGGCCTGGCTCATCCAGCCCCACCTGAGCCTCTCATTTGTGGGGCAGTGTAAGCAGGACCATATCTGATCCCTAAGAAAAATAGGTATTGTCAGCACCATATTGCTGTAAATTACCACTGGATGTGCTTCGATTCAGAACTTCCTAGCTCACAATAGAAAAACTTTGCTCACCCTGTGTCACCAATGTTCACTTGTATGTCAAAGTCTGTGGCAGAGCCCACTGTGAGAGCCTCCCAGAGGGGAACTTACCTTCCAGACAATTTTCTGTAGTTGCTCCGAAGCATTTTCTTTGACTGCTTTGTTTAAACGAGATCTTCTCTTCGGGCCTTTACTCCAACCCCATTGCCTCTGGAATCTCCAGTAAGGCGTGTCCACCATTGTTGGTCCTGCTGGTATTGAGACTAGAAACGCTGGCATAGCTTCCAGCATCCTTGTTGTTATTATGTGTAGTTCAGTGCGACCTGGAGGGACCCCGTGGACAGCAGATCTGAACCCCGTTCTGTCCTGAGCCACCCTCACACTCAATGCCATCGCTGCAGTCACTGTGGCAGTCCACCCTCCTTTGCCATCCCTCCACCTTCTCATGCAGGAGGATGTCCCTGTCCAGGGAATAACCTCTCCTACCAACATGCCGCCGAGTGTATGTGAGAAGAAATTTCACCATCCTTGCCTCCAAGGAGCACTCTGGCTACACCTTCTCCAGGACATATCTTCTGTGAAAGGTTTCAGGTCGAAGTCAAGAACCACGCCGAGGCAGAAACATTTCTCTGAGTTTACTGCGCAACGGGCTACTCAGCAAGGGGAGTGTTCTCAGCACTGGGGGTTGGGCTGTTTATATGGGGTCATTTGGGATAAAGTTTCCGGTCTTGGGAAACTGGTTCTGGGGAATGTCCTGACACAGGATTTCTGAGTTCTGGTACAGAAAAATGTCCTGACATAGGGTTTTCTAAGTTCTGGTTTTAGGGAATATCCTGATATAGGATTTTCTGGTTTCAGAAAATATCCTGACATAGGATTTCTGGTTTCTGGTTTTGGAAAATATCCTGGCATAGGATTTTTTAGTTGAACTTCAACCTCCATTTTTATTTTTAGCCTCACAGTTTCTTTTAGCAGTCCATGAGATAGTCAGCATTTTTCTCCAATACCACAATTCAAAAGCATCAATTCTTCTGTCATCCTTCTATTCAGCTCTCAGATGCATAGCAAGTGATTGAAAAGACCATGGCCTGGATCAGGTGCACCTTAATCCTCAAACTGACATCATTGCTCTTCAATAATTTGGAGAGGTCCCTGACTACAGACTTTCTCAGTACATCTCCTGATTTCCTGACTGCTGGCACCAAGGGTATTGATTATCGATCCAAGTAAGCTGAAAGTTTCATTCTTTTCTCCATTTACACGGACCACTGTGATGGACACACGGACGGCTGAGTGGGAGAGATGCTGCTCTCAGGAAGCAGTGGGGAGTTTGGAGGGCCGAGAGGAGGACTTTAAAAAGAAGAATGTATTTCCCAGGGAGAAAGAAAGAAACAAAAATTGGTGCGGCCAGAGCGGCAGCCCGGGCTACGGGACGTGACAAAGAGGACAGCATAAACCATTTGTTGTTGTTGGGTACCATCAAGTTAACCAACTCATAGTGACCCTCCTTGTTCTCAGTGGCATTAAATCACATGGGAGGAGAGTGGCCATTTTTTAATGCAGTGGATTCGAACTGAGTGCCTTTGTCTTGGCAGCGTGCCTCTTTACCACTAAGCCATCAGAGCTCTCTTAAACCATCTGAGGGTTGGTGTTTCCAACGCAAGAGGGAAGAGGGCATGTACACTGGAATGAGGCAGAGGCAGGGGAGTGCCTGCAGCCCCTTGTGGGGTCCTTCAAGTAGGTGCAGACCCAGGGGTGCTAAGCAGGGAGCAATTGGCCCTTTATTTTACTTAATAAAGAACACTTCTGCAGCCTGGGCTGGCTCCAGCTCCAGACGCATCAAAGACAAGGAGAGTCAGGGCAATACACAAAGGTTAATGACTTCCAGCATCCGCCAATGTTGTTGCTGTTGTTGTTATGTGCCATCAAGTTGCTTGCGACTCATAGTGACCCTATGTACAAGAGCTCTATACATTCTTCTATACCTAGCCATCTCAAATGCACTTATTCCCCCGCTCCAGTCATAGAATCAATCCATCTCATCGAAGGTCTTCCTCTCCTTCGGCGCCCCTCCACTCTGCCAAACATGATGTCCCTCTCCAAGGACCAGTCCCTCCTTGCAAGACGCCCAAAGTATGTCAGTCGAAGCTTCAGAATCCTTGACTCCAAGGAGCATTCTGGCTTCACCCTCTCCAGGACAAACCTGTTTGCTCTCCTAGCAGTCCATGGTATATTCAACACTCTTCTCCAGCACCACAGCTCAAAGGCATCAA
The DNA here is from genome assembly GCF_000299155.1 of Elephantulus edwardii. NCBI lineage: Eukaryota > Metazoa > Chordata > Mammalia > Macroscelidea > Macroscelididae > Elephantulus > Elephantulus edwardii. The sequence goes on along the minus strand of NW_006399964.1, from coordinate 5,104,692 downwards.
TTCT
>NW_006399964.1:5096499-5102293 GCF_000299155.1 Elephantulus edwardii | reverse complement strand
AATTTATTCCCAGGTATATAATCTTGTGATTAGCTATTGTGAAAGGTATTGTTTCTCTTAGTTCTGGCTCTGTATTCTTTTTGTCGCTGTAGAGAAATCCAACTGATTTTTGTATGTTGATCTTGTATCCTGCTGCTTTGCTGAAAATCTTCGTTTTCTTGATGTTGAGCTTCAGTCCATATAGGAGGCCGTAGTCCTTGATCTTCTGCAGTAAGCGCTTCAGGTCCTCCTCTGTTTCAGCAAGCAGGGTTGTGTCATCTGCATAACACACCAATCCTGATGCCACATTCCTCTTTGTATAGCCCTGTGTCTCGGATGATCTGTTCTGCATACAGATTGAAAAGGTATGGAGACAGAATACATCCCTGATGAATCCCCTTATGTTTCAAGTGACTGCAGAGATCTGGTGGGTGTAGGCCCCGGGTTGGAGGGGCGGCTTCCTCCTTCGCAGGACCCCTGTTGTGCGTCCAGCCCCCACCCAGCATCTTGGCTGTGCCTTACAAGGAAGGTGTTCAGTGTGGACTTTTGGGGTTGAGGTTGAGGGGCAAGGGGAGGAACAGACTAGAAGCCCAGTTAAAGGGCTTCCTTACTTCTGGAGTTCCTTTATTGGCCTGAGAAATACAGAAAAATCAGATTTAAGAGAAAGAATAGTAACAGCTGTCAACTATGAGTGACACCAGCTCCAGGCCTTCACTCATTTGTCCATCGCCAGTGAGTCCGAACCCACTCAGATCTGAGCCTCCAGCGGGTTTTCAGGGGTTGTAAACTTCATGGGATGGGTGTGGCGGGGGAGGGGAAAGACTGCCCATTTTTCTCCGGTGGAGCAGCTGGTGGATTCGAACCACCTACCTTTGGGCAGGACCACTCCCTACTGACTAGACCACTAGAGTCCCCTTAGTCCTCATGAGTACCCCCAAGCTATGGACTTGCTGTGCTGTGATGGCTTACACGTTACTGTTGCTGTAAGCTACATCAACAAATTTAAACTCCCAGCAGTGTCACTTATTGTGAGCAGGGGTTAGAGCGCTTCCAGACAAGACAGAAGAGGAGGAGAGGCCTGGCGAGCAACTTTCCAAAAACAGACAATGAGAACCTGGAACCTGAAACGATTCTTTTCTGCTTTTCGTATTTTCCCCACAGAAGGGGGAGGGTGGTGGTTTCTGTCTGCTTGTTAGTGGCAGCCAAGAGGAACAGGAGCACACAGGTGTGGAAGGAGCTATGGTGGCTTAGTGGTGAGGAATGGTGCTGCCAACCCAAAGGCAGGTGGCTCGAATCCACCAGCAGCTCTCAGGAGAAAGGTGTCCTGTCTTTTCCTGTGCAGTCTGCGGCCCCTGGAAGCCCACTGGAGAGTCAGCTATGCATCAATTCCAACTGGATGGTGTTGGGCTAAAAATCAAATGGAGGTTGAAGCTCAACTCAAAAATCCTGCTTCAGGACATTTTCCAAAATCAGAAACCAGAAAATCCTGTGTCAGGACATTTTCCGAAACCAGAACTCAGAAATCCTATGTCAGGACATTCCCTAGAACCAGTTTCCCAAGACCAGAAACTTTATGCCCCAGTGAGCCACTGCAATGACCCCATATAAACCCCTGAGCCCAACCCCCAGTGCTACTCCCCTTGCTGAGTAGCCCGGGCTCGCAGTAAACTTGGAGAAGAATTCTCCCTCTGTCTCGGCGTGGCTCTTGGCTTTGGTTGGAGACCATTCAGATGGTACATGACAACATATACTAACCTGCAGATGAGTGAGGACGTAAGGAGATGGCACCAGGTGGGGCAGTGTTTTGCCATGTTGTTCACAATTGTTAAGTTGTAAGGTGCCATTGAGCTGACCAAGCCTCATGGCGAACCTGAGAACCACAGCTCTGAGCCTCGTCCTGGCTGCACCATCCTCACAATGTCCAAGCCCACCATCACAATCAGTGTCAGGCTGTCTCCTCAAGGGGCTGCCTCTCCTTCACTGATGGCACGATGTCTTTTTCCAAGGATTCGCCCTCCTGGTAACATGCTTATAATATATGACATGAAGTTTCCCCATATTTGCCTCCAAAGAGCTCCCTGGTTGCAGGCCCTCCAACGCAGACTCTGGCAGTCCCTGAGAAATTCAGCACTCTTCTCCTTCACACCTGCCCTGCCACAAATGGATGGGGACAGACATGTACATTTGAAAGCTCAGAACCTCTGTGCTCTCTTAGCCCCAGCTTGCAAAAGTGCCAGAGCGAGGCCACAGGCAGCCTCTGGACCGTGTGCAGGGTCTCCCACAGCTCACCCTGAGTGCCACACACAGTCCTCCAACATTTCAACCTCCCTGTAGCCCCTGGGGAGCACTGGTGGCAGCTGTGCTGACAGCCTAGAGGCAGTGGGAGAAAGATGGGCACTCTACTCAGTGTGATTTACAGCCTTTGAAAACCCCTGGGCGTGGTGTGTGTGTGTGTGTGTGTGTGTGTGTGTGTGTGTGTGTGTGTGTGTGTGTGTGTGTGTGTAGAACTGCTGGGAGTGGGTTCTGACCTGAGGGCACGAGTTGAGTTTGTTGTTGGGTTGGAATTCCCTGGGTCTGGGGACACAGACTGCTGTTCAGGAAGGACAAGGTTAAGGGAGGCCACCATGCTATGGGGATGCTCCCCTCACCACAGAGCACCCACAAAATAAACAAGGTGATGGGTTTTGTTCTGTTTCTTTTTGTTCGTTTTATAACATTATAATGACATTGAATCATTATAATGACATTTGCAATTTCATCGAATCATTCACACGTACTTTATTTTCTAACATTAATTACCATTGATTGACGTAGTTAGTTAATTACAAGGCTTAATCAGCCTGTTAGGGACTCTTCTGGCTTCTTGTTGTTGTTAGGTGCTCTTAGTTGAGTATGACTCACAGCGATCCTATGAAGAAGAGACCTGCACCCTGTCCTCCCCTGTGCCGTCCTCACCATCTCTGACACCCTCAGGCCCGTTGCTGCAGTCACTGTGTCATTCTACTTGGTCGAGGGTTTTCCTCTCCGTGCTGTCCCTCCACCTTCCCAAGCATGATGTACCTCTCCAAGGAATAGCCTCTCCAAGCTTCATCATCTTTGCCTCCAGAGAGTACTCTGACTGCACCTACTCCAAGACATAACTGTTTGTTCTTTTGGCCCTCCATGAGATATTGAACACTCCTCCAATACCACAATTCTAAGGCATCAATTCTTCTTCTGTCATCCTTATTCACTCTCCAGCTCTCAGATGCATAGCAAGTGACTAAAAGACCATGGCTTCGAATCAGGCACACCTTAGTCCTGAAACTGACATCATTGCTCCTCAATAAATTGGAGAGATCCCTGCTATGGACGTTTTGCATCCAGTGCAATATGTCTCCTGATCTCCTGACTGCTTGTACCAACTGTATTGATTGTGGATCCAAATGAGATGAAGTTGTTTACAGTTTCAATCTTCTGCACCTATTACGATGTTATCTATGGGTCTAGTGCTGAGAATCTTTGTTTTCTTGATGTTGAGCTTCAATCCATTTTGAAGACTGCAGTGTTTGATTTCCTGTAACAAGTCCTTCATGTTCTCCTCACTTTCAGCAAGCAAGATTGTGTCATCTGCCTAAAGCAGGTTATTGATGAGCTCCCTTCAATCCTGATGCCACAGTCTTCTTCATAGAGTTTAACTTCTCGAATAATCTGCTCAGCATTCAGATTAAATAGATATGGGAAAAGGATACAATCCTGACACACACTTTTCCTAATTTTAAACCATGCAGTGTTCCCTTGCTCTGTTTGCCAAACAGCCTTTTGGTCTAGGTGAAGTTTTGCACCAGCTTGTTGTTATGTGCCATCAAGTCACTTGCGACTCATAGCGACCCTATGTACAACAACTTGATGGCACATAACAACCAGTTTCTGGAATTCTGTTTTCAATGTTAGCTATATAACTTGTATGAGCTGCACAAACTCCTTTGCATAGTCAATAAAACAATAGACATTCTTCTGATATCCTTTGCTTTCAGGATCTATCTGATCTCAGCAATGATGTCCCTGGGGCCATGACCTCTTCTAACTGCAGCTTGAAGGCCTGGCAGGTCTCTGTCTATGTACTGTTCTAGTCACCTGGTGGCCTAGTGGTCAGGAATCATGCCACCAACGCCACAAAAGGCACGCAGTTCAAATCCCCCAGCTGCTCAGAGGGAGGGAGATAGACCACCTCTTGTGTGATACATAGCCTCTGAAAACCCGCTTGAGGGCCAGCTGTAGTTTGTGTGTACTCTACCATACACAGCAACAACGAGAAGCAATCCTCGGTGTATGCTACCTTTCTCCTCACACTGTTGCCTAGTAATTATTTTGCTTAGATTTGTGTGTTGGGTTTGGGTTTTTTTAAGTGAAAGTTTACAAATCATACTGATTTTTCACACAAAAAACACTTTTTTGTTTTCTAACAATAATTAACAGTGACTAATGTAATTCATTTATTACAATGTCTAATCAGCCCCTTGTGGCCTAGTGGCAAGAAGCTACACTGAAATCCTGAAGGCACATGGTTCGAGGCCACCAGCTGCTCGACAGGAAAAGCGTAGGTGATCTCCTCCTGTGCAATTTACTGCCTCTGAATACTCGCCGAGGTGTTAGCTACGGGTCCATTCAGACTTGATGTACACAGCAACAACAATAACAAATCAGCCCCTTATCATGTGTAGACAAGGCACTTGACTGTCAGGAGGAGCTGAAGGGGCTGTGGGTCTCTGGGAGCTCTGCTGGTCTGGGTAGGTTGGACACTTAAAGTTTCATGATCCAGAAAAGAAGGTGAAATTAATCTGTTTTCTCTTCACCAAGGTACATGCTGCCTGCAGGTCATCCTCTTAGTTCAGAATTTAGTGTCTTGGCCCCTGCTCGGACTGCACCCAGATCAAACTCAGAAACCTTCGCAGTGTGAAGTCCAAGGGGCTGTCCTGCCAGACAGAGTGTCGCAGGATGTGTGGGGTGGAGGGCCCTGAGCTCCTTCCCTGCCCTGCAGGAGCCTGACAGTACTCGTCACGAGTGGGGCTCTGTCCAGTAAGAAGCCAAATCCTCTCTCAATGAGAAGAACTATTCCATTTATTGCCTTCATTTTATAAAGAAATTCAAATCCAGTGAGGTTGCAAGCTATGCAAAGTTTGGACAGCCCAAACTCTAATTTTCATCAACCCATTCATTCAACATTAAAAAAAAATTTTAAATTTATTTTTGTGTATGTGTGCCATCAAATCTGATCTGACTGGTACAGGAGGAGATTGCCCCTCCTTCTCCAGCAGAGCATCTGGTGGATTCGAACCACATATCTCTGGGATTGCAGTGCAGCTTCTTGTCACTAGGCCACCAGAGCTCGCTATCATTCAACAAATATTTATGTATCCATCAAAAAATGACTGGATTAAGAAGTTGTGCTACCTTCACACAATGGAATACTACGCAATAGTCAGAGGCAATGATTTAATAAATACATAACAATTATTTCATACTACATAGCATGGGAGAGGCTAGAGAGCATGATGCTGAGTGCACTAACCCAGGCTCATAAAGACAAAAACTGCACAAGGTCATTACTGTAAAAATAGAGTAACAAGTAAAATGTGTATAAATGTCCAAAGAGGGAAGAGGAGGGCCAGGGGGCTGAGTGGAGAAAGGGGAAAATTGTAAATGGTACGCTCTGGGAGGCAGTTTGGCAATTCTTCAAAAAGTTGAACCTAAAAACTCCATATGACCCAACTATTGCATTGCTAGGAAGATTCCCCAAAGAAATTAGAACTGAGACACAAACAGAGATTTTAAT
>NW_006399964.1:5088230-5093439 GCF_000299155.1 Elephantulus edwardii | reverse complement strand
CAGTCCTTGGAGAAGGACATCATGCTTGGGAGGGTGGAGGGACAGCACAGGAGGGGTAGGCCCTCTATGAGGTGGATTGATTCAGTGACTGGGGTAATCGAGATGGGAGTGTCGGAGACAGTGCGATTGGCACAGGACAGAGGAGAGTTTAGAGCTGTTGTACATAGGGTCGCTATGAGTCGCAAGCGACTTGACAGCACATAACAACAACATTGAAAAGAATTTGAACCCCAGAACACTTAACTGCATTCATGCAAAACCTGTACATAAACCAAGTTGTTTTACGAACAGAACAAGGGAACACTGCATGGCTCAAAATTAGGAAAGGTATGTGTCACAGTTGTATCCTTTCTCCACATCTGTTCAATCAGTATGCTGAGAAAAATCACTGAGAAGCTGGACTATGTGAAGACAAATGACTGGAGAAGGACTCATCAGGAACCTGCATTACACAGATGACACAAACATGATTGTAGAAAGAGAAGAAGACTTACAACACTTCCTAAAGAAAATCAAAGACTGCAGACTTCAATATGGGTTACATCTCAACATCAAGAAAACAAAACCCCTCACCACTAGGCCAACAGGCAACATTATAATGTATGGAAAAAAGATTGACATTGTTAACAATCTCACTTTACTTGGATACACAGTCAACATTCTTGTTACGAGTAGTAAAGAAGTCAAAAGACATGTCTTAGAATCTGCTGTCAAGGACCTCTCCAAAGTGCTAAAGAGCAATGATGTCATTTTTAAAAAAATTTTATTTTATTGCATTATTTTTTGTGTCTACCATCAAATCAGATCTGAATGATACAGGAGGAGATTGTTCCTCCTTCTCCAGCAGAGCACCTGGTGGATTCGAACCGTGCACCCCTGAGACCACAGTGCAGCTTCCCGCCACTAGACCACCAGAGCTCGCCCAATGTCATTTTAAAGACTAAGATGTGCCTGACCCAAGCCATGGTCCTTCTCATCACTTCCTGTGCATTTAAAAGTTGGACAGTGGAAGAAAGAATTGATAGTTTGAAATTGTGGTGTTGGTGAAATGTGAATATACTGTCAGATGAACAGACAAATCTGTCTTAGAGTAAGTGCGACTGGAGTGCTCCTTAGAAACAAGGATGGGGAAACTTTGTCTCATTTACTTCGGGCATGTTGTCAGGAAGGGCCACTCCTTAGAAAGAGACATCATGCTGGGAAAGGCAGTGGGTCAGAGAAAGAGAGGAAGACCTCGAGGAGATGGGTTGGCACAGTGACTAAATTGAAAGCGAGAAAGACCTCGATGAGATGGGTTGGCAGAATGACTAAATTGCTTGAGCAGGATGAGACCATGAGGGTGGTGCAGGCTGGTGCAAGTTCAGGTCTGTCCACAGGATGTCTGTGAGTCGTGGGCAAAGCGATGGCACTTAAGTCCAGCATGTACGGCAAAGGAGGTAATGCTTGTTCTCACTTCTGGGCCCTAACAATTGGCTTACCCCGAAAGCGCTGACTGCGCTGTCTTCCAGACCAAAGGTCCCTGAGGCAGGACCACCAGGGCAGTTTTGGGGAGAATAAAAAAGCTGGGGCGTCTGGCCTCAGGGAGAAGGTGAGGAGTGGGAGGCTGTGGGGCAGGTGAGCACGGTCCAGGCTGCCATAGGCTTAAGGCCATGGCAAGAAATAGTCATTTTACCTAAAATACAATTAAGCCCTGGAAATATTTGTTAAAGATTACTTTTTTTGAGTAGTAAATACATAACATAGCAAAACATTTGCCATTTCCACATTCTTCACAGTGCAGCTGAGCAACTGATGTTAACTTTCTTTCATCGTATGACTCAACCACTCACAAATGCTCCATCAAAGGCTGCTCTTGTGAGACCCTCGGGTGGAACAAACCATTTGCGGTTCCTCTTGACTCCAAGGTTGGCAGTTCAAAGCTGTCTAGAAGCACCTCAGGCCTGGCAATCTTCCCTTAAAGGTCATGGTCAAGGAGGCTCTGGGAATGGATCTTCGTTGTGACACCATCACCATCGCCAGCAATACTACTTCTGGTGTAGGCTGGGAATGGGGGATGAAGGCAGGACGACTCCTGTCGGACTACGGGGCTTATTTTGAAGCTAGAAACCACAGACAGAGCAGGAAGGTCAAGAAAGACTCCTCACCTCAACAGATAAAGGTAATCAACCCAATCGCAAAATGGGTACAGGGTATGAATAGACACTTCACCAAAGAAAACATTCATATGCTGAACAAACACATGAAGAAATGTTCAAAATCCCTAGCTCTGAGATGCAAATCAAAACAACTATGAGATATCATCTCACCCCAGTAAGAATAGCAAAGTTCAACAGAGCAGCAAACAATACATGTTGGTCAGTTTATGGAGAAACTGGAATCCTTATTCACTGTTGGTGGGAGTGTAAAATGGTGCAGCCACTGTGGAAGGCGGTATGGCACTTTCTCAAAAAGTTGCAAATAGAAATACCATTTGACCCAGCAATTCCACTACTGGGAATATATCCAAAAGAGACCATAACTGCCACCCAAGCAGATATTTGCACACCTATGTTGATTGCTGCTTTGTTCACAATAGCAAAGAGATGGAAGCAACCCAAGTGCCCATCAACAAATTAATGGATAGGGAAGCTGTGGTATAGTCACACAATGGAATAACAAGGAACTCATGCAATATTATACAAAATAGGTGACCCTGGAGGACATTATGCTGAATATATTTCATATCTCAGTCACAAAAGGACAAATACTGCATAATGACACTGTTATAAAGCAGGACTGACATAGTGGTTGGGGGGAAACTGAGAAAAGAGGGGATAAGTAATGAACACTGCATTGAAGTAGATAAGGGAAAGAATTGTCTAAAAGAAATATCTGATTAGGTATTATTTGCATGACAACAGTCCAGAATAAGAGCTGCATAGCAAAGTGGAATGGGGAAACAGGAGGGAGGGAAGGAAATTGTGCAAAAATGAAAGAATATTTTTAAAGAGAAAAGTGAACTGTGGGAGGGGGTAGGGAGGAAAATGTGCAACTATGAAGGAATGGAAACCCAAGTTTTCTGTAAACTTTCGTTAAAATATCAATTAATTTAAAAAAAAAAAACCAAAAAGAATAAAACAATAAAGAAGGACTCCCAGGTCTGGAGTCTTCAATTTGGGTGCTGGGTGGCGTCATCTTCTGGAAAAGTGGAAGAGTCGGGAGCATGGAGAAGGGGCTCACGGAGGGTCAGCTGGCAGCAGGAGCAGGAGTCACCCAGCAACAGAGGGCACACAGCGCTGTGATGTAGGCATCAGTACAGAAGCACAAAGAGCAGCCAGCTTGGACCCTCTGCAGTGTCTCTTGGTGACTTGAGGCTAGTCACCACAGCAGCTCAGAGGCTGAGAGAGGTCAGAGCCTGTGAACACAGAACAGAGAGCTGGGATCACAAGAGCAGTAAGAGTGTGAATCTCCCAGACCAAACACCCTGCCCAAACACCGCCTCCAGCCAGAATGTGGATTGCTGGAGCATCCAGGATTTTGCAGGGGAAATGCAGTCACTGAAGCAATAAGCCCGGGGCATAAGGAGGCGAGTGAATGTGGATTGGGAGGGTTTCACAGTGGATGGTCTGGGTGGGGATGGTATAGGACAGCCGGTCCAGTGTCCTGTAGAGGACGGGCTTGACCTCTCTCCCCCCCGGCACCCACTTGTGTATTTGGAGAGTCTGGCCCAATGGTCTTCTAGTCAGGTTGGCCTCAAAAGGCCTGGAAATGGTGAAGTCCGCTCTGTCCTGGAGGAAAGTGGGAGTCACTGAGGGAAAGAGGAGGAGGGGAACTCAACACCCCTGACTGAGGGCCTGCCCTGGGCTCCTGAGAAGGTCTAGTGATACCTTTGAGCTGTGGTATTGAAGTGCTGTCCCATGAACTGACAAAAAGAGAGGCGAGGGGGAAGCCTACATGTCTTGGAGAGGGTACAGCCAAAATACTCCTTGGGGGACAAGGATGGTGACTTTGTCTTACATACTTTGGGCATGTTGCTAGGAGAGGCTGTTTATTGGAGAGGGACATCATGCTTGGAAAGGTGGAGGGACAGCAAAAAAGAGGAAGACGCTCAACCTCAAAGACTGAAACAAAACATTTTTTTAAAGGAGAACAGAAAAATCCATATTTATTCAACCAAAAGAGTTCAGAAAACATTATATATTACATGTTTATGGTAAAAAAAAATTCCTGCATCACAAGCTGTCATACCCATTCCTGGATGAACAATGAATACATCTTCAAAAAATTCAAGAATCTTGTTAATATCTTCATAATTACAACAGAATAGTAAACCCAAGGGCTGTAATGTTGGGTTATTCTGCTCTGTGTGAGAAATCAATACACTAGTTAGGACAGAAGAAAGAAAGCTGCTTGTCCTGTTTCTCTGTCAGAAGTCTAGGAACTTGCTCAGATCAGACACTTACTCCAAGTGATCCAGTAGGACTGGAGCCCGGGAATGGGAATGACTGTGTGCAACACAATATGAATGAAGGATAGTGTGGAACACAATGCATACAGACTTTGTAAGCAAAGCGATAGAAAATAAAAATTAAAACAAAAACAAAAAACATAATAAAAAAATTCATTTGTTTTTTGGTGAAAGTGCACAGCCAATTTAGCCCCCATATACCAAGTCTTATACGTTTCACACCTCTGAAAATCCGCTCGGTGGGTCAGCTGTAGGTCAGTTCTGACTCGACAGTACATAGTAAAAGAAGCACACCTGTTATTCCTACCACTTGCCTGTCAGTTTGTCCTCCTTTAGTGACATGCATGCTGCTGTGATGCTACAAGTTATGTCACTGGAAGTATTTCAGATACCAACCAACCGAGTTACCTGTGGTGGATAGCTTTCAGCAAGATGGAATACACAGAAAACAAGTCGCCACCATCTATAGAGAGGATGGATAAGCTCCCTATTATCAGACACAAGAACACAGCTGCTTTGATTCTGAACAAGCCTGATGGCTCTTAACACCTTTCTTCATAATTATTCTTTCTTCATGCTGAGCAAATCAGTCAGGAAGCTGGACTCTGAAGAATATGGCATCAAGAAGAGAGGAAGACTCTTCAACAACCTGTGTTATGCAGATTACACAACCTTGCTTGCTGAAAACAAGGAGAACTTGAAACACTTGCTACAGAAGCTCAGACTATAAGCTTCAATATGGATTATTAAGAAAACAAAAAT